>NC_056738.1:504093681-504248681 GCF_019279795.1 Protopterus annectens
CTGTGATGTTAAAGTGAAAGCTGTCTAGGATAAGTTTGGTGGGTTGGAAGATTAGTAATTTTGTTTTGTTTGGGTTGAGTATTAGTTGGGCATTGGATAATCAAGTTTCAATAGAAGAAAATGCTTCGAGTGTGACTTTTTGCAGTTCGGGTAGGGAGTGGGCTTTGCAGATGATGGTTGAGTCATCTGCATATTGTATGAGTGTGCCATGTGTTGTGGCTGAGGCTAGATTACTGGTGAAAATAGAGAAGAGTAGGGGTCCCAGGATAGACCCTTGGGGAACCCCTATGGAGACTGGTAGTTGGGGGGATTAGGTTGTCCTGCCAAACAGCTGCTTGTTGGCGGTCAGATAGGTAACCCTGAAACCAGTTGATGACTGGTTGAGAGAAGGATAGGTTATTGAGAAGAGAGATGAGTTGTTTCTGTGGGACCATGTCGAAAGCTTTAGAGAGGTCTAGGAAGGTAGCTGAGGAGAGATAACCTGCATTTATATTTTGTAAGATAGTGTTAGA
The DNA here is from genome assembly GCF_019279795.1 of Protopterus annectens. Taxonomy (NCBI): domain Eukaryota; kingdom Metazoa; phylum Chordata; order Ceratodontiformes; family Protopteridae; genus Protopterus; species Protopterus annectens. The sequence continues at coordinate 504,094,194 of NC_056738.1, forward strand.
GAAAGAGAGTAAGGCGCTGGTGGTGCTATGGTTAGGTCGGAAACCGTGTTGTGTGTTGGAGAGGAGGTTGTTAGCAAGGAGGTGATCTGAGACTTGAGAATGGATGCATCTCTCTAGTATTTTGGAGAGTGGTGAGAGAATAGCTATGGGGAGGAAATTGGTTAGATCTGTGGAGGGGCCTCCTTTGTGTAGGGGAATTATGTGTGAGACTTTCCATAGTGTGGGAAGATAACTTTCTGACAGAGATCTGTTAATCAAGAGTGATACGGGGTAGGCTAGAGCGTCAGCTGCAAGTTGAATGTATTCACTTGGGAGGTTGTCTGCTGCTAATCTGGTGGTTTTAAGTTTAGTTAGTAGTGGTTTTATTTTGGAGGTAGGAACAGGAGAGAAAGAGAAGCTAGTTGGGAGATTGTTAGTTGTAGTTGATGGTGTGGGTTTATGGGGAGGGTTGTGTTGTCTAGCTAGTGATAGTATGGTTTGTGTGAAGTGATTGTTGAAAGAGGTAGCAATATTTTCAGAGGAGTGAGTTAAGTTAGGAGTGGGTGTACTTACTTTACCTGGATGGAGGATGGAGTTTAATGAGGACCAGAATTGTTTGGGGTTATGTTGGGAGGAGGTAAGGGCAGACTGGTAGTAATGGATTTTGTCCTATTTTATAAGCTTTTTGGTTCTATTGCGTAGTTCTAGGAATTTTTGCCTAGTAGAGGGGGTTTTAGTTTTGCGCCAGTTGTCCCAGGCTTTATCCCTGTTTTTCATTTCAGACTTGGTGTTTTTTTGTACCCATGGGGATGGTTGGGCTCTAGTTCGGGAACGTCTTATGGGAGCGTGGTAATTAAGTATGCTTAGGAATGTTTTATTAAAGTAGTCAACTGCATCATCTAGTTTGAGGAATTTTAGAGGTTGCCAGTTACAATCTTTTAGCGATGAGCTGAATGAGAGAGGGTTGAAGTTAGTTTTTTTGCGTATTTGACGGTAGATTATGGGTTTTGCTTTATAAAGGTGTTTTCTTAGTAGGAAGGGTGGGGAGTGATCACTGAGGCTGTCAGATAAGCAGCCTGCTATATATGACTGGGGGCTCTTATTGACTAGTATCCAATCAAGGGTAGTATATTTATTGGAGTTTTTATTTATCCTAGTAGATGACTGGACTAGTTGGGTGAAGCCATGAAGGTTTACATGATGGGTTGGGTGGTTGCTAGAGCAGGATTGTCAGTCAGTGTTGAAGTCTCCTAGAATTAAAGTTTCTTGGGGTAGGTGATGGGTAGTCCAGCTGAGGAGGTTTTCAAGTGAAGGGATGTTATGGCCAGGTGGGAAGTAGCAACCTATTATGTTTAGGGTTTTATTTTGGTTTATTTTAAGGTTGGTATATATTATTTCTTCCTTATCTATTTGGGGAGCTGCTAAATTTAATATCTGGATATCTAGATGCTGCTTAAATATTATAGCTATACAACCTCCTTTTTTGTTTAGTCGGTCTACTCTTAGTACATTGTAACCGGTAGAGAGGATTTGCTCATTAGTAATGTGTGGTTTTAACCATGTTTCTGTAAGGATCACTACATCAGGGGAGTAGAAGTCTATGGTGGCATGGAATTCATGCACCTTGTTGCATATACTTCTAATATTTAGGCTTATCAGAAGGTCGGTTGGCTTTCTATTGGCTGTGATTTGGGAGAAGATGTGGTTTGTAGTCTGATTATGAGGGAAGGGGTTGCTTCTGTAGGGTTTTCTTCATTCAGAAGCTGCTAGAAATACTCCTTCCATCTGCCTTTGATGTCCTGTGGATTGGTGAGCAGGTTGTCTATCTTTCTGTCTTTGCCTTGCAACCTGATATGGTTTCATTCTGCCACCTACTGAGTCACTTTCCAGAAGCTGGCAGAGTGCCTCTGATGCCCTGTTCTTTGCTATTGCAACTCATTTCTTTGCTTCTTTGTTAGCCAACCAGTATTCCTTCCTAGCCTGGTCGGTCTTTTCTATCTCCCACTTTTTCCATCACTCCTTCTTTCTTTTGATGACTTCCTGGACTTCTGCATTCCAACACCAGCTTTCTTTATTTACTTTATTTCAATAACTGGCTTGGCCACATATCTGTACTGTAGTCCTCATACGTGCTGTTTTAAGGCATTGCCATTCTTCAGCTTCACCTATTTCCTCCTCTTCTTGGGGTGCTAGAGCCCTGAGTAATTCCTTGAACTGTTGTGCTTTCTCTAGTCAACTTTCAGGTCTTCAGCTTTGTCTCTGTTGACCTCAGAGCCTTCTTTTCTTGCAGCTGATTGTGACAACCAGTGGTTTATACTTTGAGCAGACTGTTTCACTGGGGAGGACTTTGCAATTGCTGATTCTGCCCCAGTACCCTTTCCTTGCTCTGAGGATGTCTACAAGAGTTACATGTTGGCCATTCTTATACATGATGTTCTGACTGTCTCTCTTTCTGAACCATGTTTCATGACAGAAGTCTAAAATGGCCTCTCCTACTTTATTCCTATTTCCCCACCCATGTGGACCCAGGCAGCCCTCGTAACCTGTTCTGTCTGTCCCAATATTTGCATTCAAGTCCCCCATTATCAACATTTCATGGTTGCCCTGCTTTATCTAGTAGGTCCTGCAAATGCTGTCTGAATGCACTCTTTTCTCACTATATACTATGGGGGTCATAAGCTGAGATTATGAATACTGCCCTATGATTACACTGGAGTCTGATTGCTATGAATCTGTCACTAATTCTGATGATATATTTAACTGCCTTCTGAAGCCTCTCTCTCACAATTCCCACACCATGTCTAGCCTGTCCTACTCCTGAGTAGTAGACTCTGGATCTGAAGCCAAGTGGCCTTGCTGCACATCCGTCCTCCTCCATACCATCATGTCATCCACTTCCAAGCTGCATTCTTTCAGTGAACCTACATTAAGTTCAGCAATTCTCAGTTTATGTTTGGCAGGTTGATTGGTTTTATGTCCAGCGTTCACTCAACAGAGCTTCCCAGGTAACCCAGTCTGAGCATCTAGATACTGGCCAGCCAGTAGCTTATTGACCCAGGGCTGCTGGGCTTTAAGGCATGCACACACCCCTCCCACCATTAGCATGGGTCCCTGGCAAAGGTCAGAGTAGGCCAGGTCCTCAACCCACGTATCACCGATAACTACTCATGCCCATTTTGGCAACATTAGTCAACATGACCAAATCACCTAGATCTATATTTTACACCATAGATTGGCTAGCCCTGCCACGGCATGTAGGCTGTGCTCCATGTTCTCCTATCTTGAGGATACTGTGCACCACAGTAGCTGCCCAAAGCGGTTGGACTGTACAACTCTTGCCCTATAGGGCACCATATGGAGTCTGTGCTGCTGCCCACGACTCCATTCATTGGTGAGTTTGAGATGGAAACACTCAGCATGTTTTTCATATGTGGGAGGTACCCCACAGAGACACAGGGAGAACATGCAAACTCCAAACAGTCATTGGCCAGAGGTTAGGATCAAATCTTCTATCAATCAATTCGAAAGTGGTTTTGCACGAAACCAACAAAAAACACAAACCAAGGTGCAAAAGGCAAAGGAATGAATCCAGTTACCATCCGACCCAAATCTTCTACTTTGTGCATGGGAGGCGAAGACCTTAACCAACAACCCCTTGCTGCTTGATGTATCATATCACTGTGGTATTTTTGGTAACCACTTGAAGACATTCTAGAAATCATAGATGGTTCATAGAACCGAATGCCACCTGGTCTCTCATATATTTCATATCACTTTGCCAAAACATTTACCAGTATGTGTCATCTGCCACAGTCTGACATATCATATACACTTTTATAAAAAATGTGGTTTAACAAGTAAATGTACTTATATAGCACTTTCTCTCAAAACTATATTCATCTTTTGTCACATTTTAGCTACTAGGTGTGGCAAAATGAAGCCCTTTGTTCTATTTAGTATTCAGATAAAAATTCACTTAAATTTCACTCTTATTGGACTTAAAGTAACTCAGCAGAAATCAGTTTGCCAAAAGATAAAACCATGAATAAATAACAATCTCTCATAAAGTAGACACTCAAGTCTTTCTTTTTCCAAGTAGCGAAATCAACTCATAATGGGTCAGTACTTGCAGTGATACAATGATCAAAATGTATTATTTTATGGTATAGCTAGCCTAAACTTTGCTTTCTGGTTGCAGTATTAGCACTTTAATTTACACTAACTTTATGCAGCAGAGATAATTTACAGCATCAACAACGATGTCAATCGCATTATATGGGGTACTTAAAAATTCAGTCCAGGTAAAAGACTCAAAATTCAGCTAAGATAAATACCTAACAGTTCGATTCCTCTTCTACTTGAGAGGAATATGTCTTTGGTACTTAGAGTCTCGTACTCAACAGAACCCTGCTTATGTATCTCCTCACAGTACTTCCTCTCTTTCAGGGTGGTCTACATCTCCCTCCTTCTTTTTCTGACCCTTCTTTTTACAAGAAGTTGAGGCATGGCCTCCTTTACTTAGGGAAGATGTGCATCCTTCTTCCAGGTTGCTCCAAAACTGTATCTTCTTCAACCAGCAAGTTCTTTAGGCTGCTTAATGTATTAATTATAGCAGTTTGGATTGGTGGAGTGGGCACCCATATGGTGGATGTCAGCAAGAGTTCACCAAGGTGGTTAGTCAGTGTGCCAGATATAATAATGTAACCTGAAAGCTTTAGCTTCCAGTCATGTTTATCTGATGCACATGCTTTTTTTCCATCTTGGAACAGTTATAATCTGAGTAGATTGGGTGTAACCTAAAAATATGTAGTGACTGTCATTTTCACTGTGATGAAGATTCTGACAAGATATGTTAAACAGTTCCTGTTAACACCAGTTCATCAGTACCATGCTCTTCAAATCATGATTGGGTAGGATTCTGAAGTTTTTCAGCTTTTTCCAGATTAAACTAAGTGTAAATTATGTCCACCACATTCTAACCTGACAGCTACACAGACACTAATATTATTTCTCTTCCTGTAATTTCAAATTGAGTATCACACAGATTGCAAGAAGAAATATGTATTTATTTTTTTATTTGGCATTGGTTTACCCAGATAGTCCACTGGGCCATCAAGAGCCCATTTTCAGTGGATGCTTGGGGTGAAAAGCTTTAAAAATATAAATACATGTAACAAACATGAACAGTTAGTATAAACTGTGCAAGCTAAATAGAGCAAGTTATCTTCAAAAGATTTATTATATGTATGAATGTACACACAAATCTTACACAGATGACTGCTAAACAATTGAGGAAATTCTCATTGATACATTTAGTTTCTGGAAATTAACAATTGCTAGCAAGTAGAGGTAGAATTAACAAGGAAATTGTCACTTCATACAATTAATATAAACTAAAAATAGTGTGGAATAGTGATGACACTGCAGAGGAAAATGAGAAAAAATTGAGTAGTGAGTATAAAGATGTGAGAGGGACTACGGAAGTAGAATTGGTCTGTAGGAGGTATGGAGCAGTTATAGATCCATACAGAAGAGGAGTAGTTATGTAAGGAAAGTTTAAAAGGTGCAAGGTCTTTGTTGGATCTAACTGTTACAGGAAGAGCATTCCAGGTCCTGGCTACCGCATAAGAATATAGAAGTTGGCCTGAGGGTAGATTTGGTTTGTGTATCTGTAGAAGATGTTGATTTTCAGATCTAAAAGACTTTTCGGGTAGATAGTTGCTCAATAGTGAAGGTTTGTATACTATTTTGTGCACAGTTGTTAACTGCATGTAGGAAAGATAGTGTGGTAGTTCGAGCCATTTAAGAGAGTATAATGCTATACAGTGGTGAGTGGAATGACTCGAATGAGATGCATTAGTAGTGAATCTAGCGATTTTGTTGTAAAAGATTTCAAGTTTTGATTTATGGGTAGATAGTAAATTGTTGAGTAATGGAGCACCATAGGTTAGAGAAGGTAGTTATCAAGTTTTTTTGTTTTGTTTTGTTATTTTAACTAGAAGGGCAGAGAAAGTGTTTGTGCCTGCATCAGCAAATAACAATTAATTGAACTTATTTATAATTTGAGTCATTAAATTAAACCATAAATCAGTGAGGTTATCCTTTATAACTGGTAGCAGACCTCTCAACTGTCCCTGATCTTCAGGGACGTCCCTGATTTAGACTCCGATTGTAGATCTGTCCCTCTTAATCCCTCTTAAAACTGGTGACTGCTGAAGAAAAGAAGGTGGTGAGTTGCCCTTAATAAATAATGATACTAATCCAGAGTTATAGACATTTTACGTCAGAATATCTATATTACTCCACAGTCTCTTAATCTGAAAATGTTTCAAGCTAATAGTACAAATATTTTAAAAATGTCCCTGATTGTCCCTGATTATTTGAGGATTTGTCTCTGATTCTGTTTAGATCTGTCTCTGATCGGTTGAGAGCTATGACTGGTAGTACTTCCCTTGTAAATAACCTCTATGTTAGGGGACATCTCAAAAGAATACCTTCTCCAATTACTTGATGACTTGAATAAATTCTCCTGCAATCCTCCAATGAATCTTATTGCTAAAGCTGCTGCCTATGCCTCTGACTTCTACTCCCACTTAAATAGATGTATTTATAATGCTAGAAACATTGTTGCATTGCAGAATATTGTTAAAGTTACTAACAATATGATAACTAAAACATTGTGGTTTTGTAGTCCAATCAGTTCGGCCTGGAAACATGAATTTTCTGTTTCAGTTTACAAATATTCTGAGCCAACTTGGCTTGTATAAACTCATGCAATAAGAAGGGTCCAAGGTATACTTCTTCTGGCTTGTAGCAATACTATTGTAATCCAAGTGAAAAATCAAGAACAGAATGGAACTTCTAGAACAATGAACCTTTAATAAAACATACTCTTGGGTCACGTCAGAACAGGTCCAATAGATCATCAGACTTTCTCCCTCTGGCAGCCATGCAGATTTTCTAGTGTTTTTGTCTATCAAAAATGTGATATATGTTTCCTGTTTCTCTAATTACTCATTTTTTAGGTAGGCAGATCTTTAAAGAAAATACAAAAAAGAATATGCATGCATATTCATGCAGTTTATTCATACAATATGAATAATACTTTTATAAAGGCATGCCAAAGTTTGCAAGCACATGAAGTAGTCCTTTTTTCTGTTTTGGATGGTATGCTTTTTTTCTTTTTAAATGCAAGAGGGAGAGATTCTAATGATCTGTTGGATCTAAAAGAATATAGGTGGCAGGGCAGATTAGATGCCTGCTCACCTCCAGACATAAGTTAATTGATAAAGTTTAAACTTGTTCTGTTCTCTAAAAGACTGTAACATCGATTTTTATGGTATATTCTTTTTAAGATGCAACAATTTAGTGACTTTTTGAATCTCCTAAGAGAAGTGAATATAAAAGAAGATTAATTACTAAAACTACTGTTTCCTCAACTAATTGACAACATGAGTTGAATTAAAATGAACCTATTTTATTAATTTCTGATCTGAATATACTCAGCAACAGACTTTTATTATTTTTGGTTCATATTTATTCTGCTTCTTGTAAATGGTTTTAATCTTGTTTGTCAAACTTCATGTAAATTATTTGATTATTGCTTAATACAATATCATTAGAAAACAGATGCAACAATTAATATGTGGATATTATTGGCTGTCACAGGTCACGTATTTTGTTTTAGAGTTATTACTGTTCTGCATTGCTTCACAGTCTGATAAAGACTATTTAGCAGAAAGCATTAACTGTGACAAAAATTGTATTATATTTTACTATTTATTTATAGTATTGTTACATGTCACTTAGAAATATACTTGGGACCCCTTTTTATTTTTGAGTTTATGAACTTTTTTTTATTCTGAATCCAAGAAAACATGGACACACTAGTACCGTTTTTTATCTGTTCCTTCTGGGGTCACATTTTATGACATGCCTTCAGGTAGTTTCGTATAAGGAGATGGTGATACTTAGATTAGTATGATAAATTCAGTACAGGCAAAAAAGTTGTATGGATACCTTTCCAGTTTCTTGCAATTGCCAATGAATCCTTTTGGTTTATTTCCAGGGTGCAATAGAACACAGCCACTTGTGGTAAACAGCAGTTTTCAGGAACTTTGTAAAAGATGTGGGCATATTTAAATATTTATAATGGGATGATATTTTATCTTCTAAAAGTGTTTTTTGAAACATCACTCAAATGTTAGTGATAGGGGCAGAAAGACAATTAGTGTGAGATATTCCAGCAGGAGAAGAACTGAAGGTACATAAATGTGAAGCATCATTGCTGTGCAGGTGAAAGAATGGTATAATTTTACAACTCCATATTTGGCCTAAATGGTAAAATTTTGGGCGGTGGGTGGTATTGTTAGAGTCCAAATTATAAAGATACCTATTCTAGGTGGATGCACATGTTGACTTGGGCTGGAGTGTGACCACGTAATACATCAGGCTCTGTGAGTAGATAATATTTTTTATAGGACAGCCAAGAGACCAGTAAATGTCAAAGAAAAATAATAGGAACTACGGACTCCAAGACTGCATCAATCGTGTAATTAAACACTGGTAGTACAGACTGAGTCACATGTTATCAAAGCAATTGTGATACACTCCAACATATACACCTAAAATATGAATCATCACACCAATTAATACAGGCAGCATGATGAATAAAATAATCTGAATATACTGAGTAATAATGCATCCTTTACTACCTAAACTTTATGTTAAACACATGTGCTTTTATGTTTTACTGAGGCACAGTAGAGTCACCTGCAAATCAGTATGCTGTGCAGTAAATTCCTGTTTAAAATATATCTCGCTTAAATGTAAAACGAAAACAGCAGCAAAATAACTGATGTGCTGATATTATTTATATCTGTATGGTTAAAGTGACTTATTATTTATAAAAAAAAAAAAAAATAATTACTGTAGACCAATGGCTCATATCCCACTAGCAAACTACATGTAATAGCACAGGGCACAAAGGGTACATGCAAGCCCAAGTACAGTGATTTAGTTAGTGACACAATGGCAACACAGTTAAATGGCCAACACTGGATTCCACTGAATATCCATAAAACTATATACTGCATGCATCAGCAAGGAATATTTGATATTGATAATAACACAAAAGGTAACCCAGGAAGGTGAAGCAATGAAGCTCTTGGACAGTGCTCGAGTTCACACACGGACTTTAATAAGTAAAAATACACCATAAATGTCCACCATTACGTTTTTGTTTCTCAAACTATATTTGATATTGCCTAAAAATATACCGGTCTAAATTTGTTGAAATTGTGGAACACAGAAAAACCCACCTATAACTGAATATAATTCAAAATATACAATACAGACTAATTACTATTCAAAAACGAGCATGCTGATTGGACGGCCCAACTAGTTTGCCCATTGTAAATTGAGCATATACCAACAGAAAAAAAGTCCAGTTGCTGAAGTACCATTGAGTAGCCAGAATTTGTTTTGGCATATGCTGGGGGACAGAGCAAAATACAGGAAAAGTCAGAGTACAGTCTGCAAAACTAAACATACAGAAACCTACCTGGTTTTCCTTATATTTTTATGCTGCTCCTCGTAAATCTATTTTTTTTTTTAATTGTCAAAAAAAAAAAAAACACAGCAATGGAGATTCTATTTTTTCTGTCACTTGTCTTCCACTGATGCACAGGGCTAATGTGAGAATGTAATTCCCATATGCACACGCAGTACATCAGTACAGGGAAAACATCGTGGAAGAAGAATGAAGTACCCTTATACAAATTTCTTATTTAAGAAGTCAAACAACTTCTTTCTTCAACAAATGTAACTATATACTAGCAGTAATTCACTCCTGTTTTTGGGTATATCAGGATTTACCAATGGCTGGCTTTGTTTAATCACTCAGGCTTCGCCCTCATGATCAAACCACACCAATCATAAGTAAATTCTGATATACACATGCACGATGTGGATTATTGCTTAATTAAACCAAGAGATGTTTGACAATGTAAAAACAGGCTGTCCTTTTTAAACAGTTGATGTGTATGCGGGTGGGCATCTACTTGCAGAATACTGCAGCAAACAATGAGGGAACTAAGAGTTCAAAAGCAGCTGGCAATTCGACAGCTCTGTTTATTATAGCAATAACCCACGCCTGGGTGTGGGTAATGCTGGATTTACCCACAGTTGGCGTGGTTTGGTCCCAAGGGCGAAGCCCGAGGGACCAAACAAAGACAACCGTGGGTAAATCCAGCATTACCCACACCCAGAAGTGGGTTATTGCTATTATACAATGACATTATTTAAGAAAAGAAATAATGACTTTTCTTAAATAATGGCATTGTATAATGCCTCTTTGCTGCCCTTCCGCAGCTGTCTGGTGTTCACAGTTCTGATGTACTGCATGCCTACGCAGTACATCAGAGCTGTGGGCAAAAGCAACGGAGAACGCAAGATCTCTGTTGCTTTTTACTGTCTCGCTATGTTAAATGGGTTTAACATAGCGAGACAGCTTTAAAATAAGCAACGGAGATCTGCGTTGCTTTTTTTAAACCTGTGTCGCTATGTTAAACTCTTTTAACATAGCGAGACAGTGTTTTATACTAACGGAAAAAGTCCGGGCGACCGGACCTTTTTCCGTTAGTATATTGAGGGATTTGCAACGGGCACGCTGGTTGGGCTGGCCAATCAGCGTGCACGTTTTAGAGGAGGCATTGTATAATTGTTTTTATTTATTTATCCGTTCTTGACTGAATTAGCCCCGCTAGGCTAGAAGCCTCTTTGCAGGAGAGACCCATGTTTTATTTGTATTTTTAGGGAAGATTTAGTCAGGGCATCAGGGAACTTCCTCTACTCATCATATACAGGGACTCTATTGTTGGTGGCACTTCCAGCTTCCTGCTTCCGTTCCAGGAATGTAGGGGGCTCAGAGAAGCAGGAAAGAGTATGGCAAGTGTCTGTGAGTTAGAGGTTAGAATGGACCGAGAGAAGGAGAGTGTAAGTATGGACGTAACATAGCCTTTATGAGAGATGTTGTTAGATGAAGGAAGTATAGAGGAAGGAGTGGAGAACTTGTTTGTATTGGTGGAGAAGGGAGAAGCGAAAGAGGTGAAGGAAAAGATGGTGGTCAGACCTTCGCAAGATTCAGAGTGCTTGTTCCAGAAAAAGGTTGGTCAAGGGAAATAGTGAAGTATAGCAAGGATGTATTATTACAACCCTTCAATCAGGAGGGTTGTGGGCTGTCTACTTAAAAGGTATGTTAAACCAGAGTGAACCAGATACCAAGATGGCAGCTTTGTGGGGTGAAATTATGGACAAGATACAAGAGGAGGAGGTGAAAGAGACAGAAATAAAGAGGAAACTGTAAGTTAAAGGAAGGAGATAAAAGAGCAGAAGAGAAGACAGAAACCAGAAGAAAATTTGTAGCAAGGTTGAGCAGCAAATAAGAAAAGGCGATTAAAAGATATGAGGTTTGGGTCACAGTGATTGCAGCACCTTCTATTTCACCAAAAGAGGTAAGAGTTTTTATACATGTTAATAAAGAGACATATTGTGAGATCTTCTTTGTGACAGGGCAATATATGGAAGAATTCTTAGAGAAATTTGAAAGTAAGAAAGTTTGCAATCCTTGGAATTTGTATGTAGTACAAACATTTAATAGAGAGAGAGAGACAAACAAACGGATTATTGTGCATTTCCAAACTGAAGTTGAGAAAGAAGTGTTAAAGGATTATTTAAAGACTGTATGCAGAGAAGTGATGAACATTACAAAAATTTATGATGATAGAGAATTATTTTTATTTTATTTATTTTCATTTGTTTACCAGGTAGTGTCCGACTGGGCCAGTAGCCCATTTTCAGTGGAGACCCAGGAAGAAAAGCTCCAAGAAAGATTACAATAGTTTTTACATTTGACATATGACTATCACAATGATTACATTGCATAAAGTAATACAAATTGAAATACAATTGCAAGGTTCATAACATGGTGTCTAAACAACAAGTAACAGTGGTAGTCATATCAAACAATAAATAAACAATATAAGCAATATCAAGCAATATCAAACAGTATAAGTAGTTGTACCATACATGTTAATGAAAACAAATATATATATATATATATTTTTGGAGAACATAACACGATCTGGGAGTAAGATGGCTTAAATAGCCAGGAGATATTGAGAAAGGATGGTATAAATAAAGGAGTTTGACATGTATGGGTTAAAGTATTTAGCCTGGGTGAGAACAGGAGCAAAGCCTATGTTTAGAGAAGTATTCCTTTAAGGTGTGTTTAAATGTATCATCAAACTCAAAAAAGAGCCCAGCACCAAAGGATGAGAAAAAATAGATATATTAATATAATAGTATATAAACCATGAATCAGTCTGGTTTCGTCCCAAGGCCTTCATCAGTGATACACTCATAACATTCAAAGAATACTTAAATAGTATTCTAAGTACAATAATTAAGCAGATTAATCAGGATTTAAAGACACTGCACAGCACATAGAATCATATACACTAATTATGCAAACCACCATTCAAAGATGGTCATTCACACCAGGGGAAAATAAACCCACTAATTTAATAATCCAAGCCTTCTCCTTATTATTCAATATACTGTGCCATCCCATTTTCCTGGATCTCTCCTCCCAAATTTTATGTATAACAGTAAAATGAAATTTGGCTGTTTTATGATTTTGAACATGTTTGTAAAGGACATTAGTCAGACACTGGTTTCTTATGTCACTGAAATGTTCAGAAATTCTGATCCTAAGCAGTCTAGACGTCTGTCCCACATAAAAGGCGGAACAGGAAAAGTTGGCCAGATAGACCACCCAATCCATCCCACGATTATCAAAACATTTAACCTGATAAACCTTACTGGTATTCCTACTAGAAAATTCTTTGGTTTTAACCATATGTGGACAGAATGAGCAGTGTCCACATGGAAAGGACCCCATCAATTTATCCCCGGTTAATGTAGTTTGCTGACCAAAAACAGGCTTCTTAAATCCAGATTTAAAATGACTAAGGTATGACCCCAAATTACGGCCCCTACGATAGGAAAATAAACACTCTGGTGGTTGTATCCCGGCTAGCTCTTGATTAGCCAAAAGGATGTTCCAATTGTTTTTGATAACATTTCTAGTCGCATTAATGTTTCTTCCATATGTAGCACAAACCTAATACCTACTGTTCTGTACCTGATATCATCTTATATTCCAATAATTTGGCTCGATCTTGTTCCAGAGCCCAATTACTGGCTGTCGTAACATACTCTGGCTTATATCCACAATTACGAAACCTTTTTATGAGGTCCTGTTGATGGTATCTGTAGGTACCTTGAACCGAACAAATCCTCCTGACTCTCAAAAATTGAGATTTGGGTATATTTCTGATAGTATGAATAGGATGTAAACTAGTAGCCTCCAATAAGCTATTATATTGGGGGTATTTACAAAACACTTGAGTAGACAACGTATGATCAGAGTTACGTGTTATTCGGACATCCAAAAAATGGATCTCCTGATCATGCATGTTAAGTGTAAATTCCATCCCCCATTTGTTCTCATTTAGATAATGGACAAACTCTAGTAAATATGTAACATCACCCCACCAGATCAACCAACAATCATCAAGGTACCTATGCCAAATGTCCATCTCCCCTAAATAAATATTGTGTGATGGATCATAAATAAGAAATTCCTTTAGGTACCCCATAAAAAGGTCCGCATAAATGGGGGCAAAAGAAGCCCCCATCACAGTTCCTCGTGTTTGCCAGAAACAGTCAGCTTGAAAATAGAATACATTCTTGGTTAATATGTGTTCAGCCATACAAATTAACAAAGCATTGAAGCCAGGTGGATAGATGTCTACCTTGTCAAGCCAATATTTTAAGACCTCCAGTCCAGCCCAATAGGGGATATTTGTATAAAGAGCGGTAACATCTGACATGCACATCATCCAACTCGGATCCAACTGTGATTCCGACAAAATCTGGAGGAATTCGGTGGTGTCTTTCAATCTAGCACAGACCATCTTTAGTAGAGGCTGTAGATACTGTGTAAGATATACTGAAAGGGGTTCAGTCATAGGTTCATAGGTTCATAGGTAGGTACTAGGCTATTGGCTCTAGGGCCTATAGAAGCCTAGCCAAAAAAGGTACCCTGGCTTTTGCCACCCAAGAAAATTATTTTCCTGTGCCCCTGTCAAGCAGAACCACAGAAGTAATCCCCGGGGTGAATTTCCTATTACCCATCCAATCATCAAGATTTTTCTTGAAGAGTGCTAATGAGGAGCTCTGTTTGACATAGATAGGTAGTCTGTTCCAGAGTATGGGAAGTCTCTGGGACAGGAATCTATCCCTCCAGCATGTTCTGTTTATTGTGGTGACAAGGTTTAGGTCCCTAGAGCGTGTAGCTTGGAGGGATTGGGATTTCTTTAAGTGGAGCATGTCCAACAGCTCTGGGTTTGACATAGCTTTGTATGTTAGGCAGAGATCGCCTCTGAGTAGGCGATATGCGAAGGAGTAAAGCTGGAGTTTTTTGAGATGGTCTGCGTAAGGCATCTGTTTGAGGCCAGTAATCCTCTTTGTGAGGTATTTTTGCAGCCTTTCCAGCTGTTGTAGATGTCTTGTGAGGTACATACCAAAAGGGGTGTTGTACTCTATAATGGATCTAATGAGTGATGAGTAGAGGGGAACAATTACCTCTTTTTTTCTGGATGAGAAACCTTTTGTGATGAGGTGTGCCATGTAGAAGGATTTCCTGACCACTGTGGTGATGTGATTATCAAAGGAGAGACTACTGTCCACCTGTGTCCCAAGGTCTCTTATCACACTTTCGGTGTTAAGTAGACTACCACCTATGTGGTAGTTCATGGGTACAGAGTTTTTACCAAAGGGGATGACAATGCACTTTTTGGCATTGAGCTTGAGACCATGTTTTTGACACCAGGCATCTGTCTCAGTGAGGCCTTTTTGTAGAATGTCCACATCATTAGGAGTTTTGATTATGGCTCCTAGTTTGCAGTCATCTGCGAATTTAGTTAGCCAAAGACCTTCTGTGTTAGCCTGTACTTCAAAGAAGTAGATACCAAACAGGAGAGGACCCAGGACTGAACCCTGTGGTACTCCACTTGTCACTGGTCTGAAATCTGATTTGGAGTCTGCTACTTTCACAGTGTGGGTTCTGTCAGTAAGCCAGCTGGCAACCCATCTTGTGAAATAGGGATTTATACCTAGTTTATTGAGTTTATCTATAATTCCAGAGTGGGAGATGGTGTTGAACACCTTGGCGAGATCTAGATAGGCTGTGTGAACCACCTTACCCTCATCTATGGCTTTGGTGACTACTTCAAAGAAGTCTATCAGGTTTAGGAGACATGATCTGCCTTTTACAAACCCAAACTGTGTGGTGTCCAGAGTTTGGAGATCTCCAATGTCTTTGTTTATGAGTTCAATGATGATACATTCCATGGCCTTGCAGACGAGGATCATCAGGCTAATGGGGCAGTAGTTCCCGGGGTCTGTTGTGCCCCCCCCTTTGTGGAGTGGGATAACTGTCATGGTGCACCATTCAATGGGTACAAAGCCCGAGGTGAGGCTATGATTGAACATGGTACTTAGGTGGGGTGCCAGTTCATTCTGTAGTTCATGTAGAAGGCAGCCTGGGATGTTATCAGGTCCCATGGATGCTGTGTTCTTAGCTTTGGAGAGTGAGGTTTTTACCTGTGCAGCCGTGATTACAGGAACTTTGCATTCTTCCAGTATAAAGATGGGCCCTTTAGGGGGTGAGAGGGGGGTAAAGTTAGCACTGAACCTATCTGCCAGGATGTTGGCAATATCAGTTGGTTCTGGATATTTAGTGTCATTGTGCTGTAACTCAGAGCAGATCTGAATGTTACCATTGAGATTTTTGACATAGCTATCGAATGCTTTGTGGTTGTCTTTAGAATCAGTGGCAACTTTGTTTTCATAACTAGCTTTGGAGGATTTTATGAGGGATCTCAACTTCTTACTGAGGCTGACCAGGGAGTTCCTCCAATCGTGGGATTTTACTCTTTTTTGCAACAGTTTCTTTCTTCTGTTGTAGAGTTTGTTTATGGCAGAAGACCACCAGATTGGCTTCCTTTTTTTAGAGTATAGCATCTTGGTTCTGTTAGGGATAGCACGATCCATGCACTTGTGTAAGTGCTTATAAAGTGAATTTGTGTAGGATTCAGCAGTCGTACCTCTATTGTCCATCTGCATGGGTGTCATGAAGTTTGCCACTTCTGTCTTAAGAAGCCTGAAGTTGGCTTTGGAGAAATTTTTACAGTTGTTTTCCTAATGGGGGGTGGGAGCGGGATGTGGATGTCTAGGGTGATTAGCTTGTGGTCGGATCTGACCAACGAGGAGCTGACCTCTGGTGTGGAACACCGGTCACCCATGTTGGTGATGACCAGGTCTAGGATATTGCTGCCCCTGGTGGGGCTGTGGATATGTTGATCCAAGGCGTTGGAATTGATGATTTCCAGAAAACGTTGAGCAAGAGAGTTGGTACATGAGTAGTTTTCCCAGTTAATGGTAGGGTAGTTGAAATCACCCATTATTAGAGTGTTGGGTTGTACCTTAATATTTTCCAGTGTATCAAGAAAAGAGGAGCGGGAATCCTGGGGCATGGTGGGGGGGGTCTGTAGCAAGCTACAATCTGGATTGCAGTTTTGCCCAGAGTTAGTTGAACTTGGATAATCTTGGATACATTATGCTGAGCAACTAGCTTGGAGGTGTGGATATCCTTAATGAATATGGACACGCCTTCACCTTTAGTGTTTTGGTCTGGGTTTGGTGGCCGAAAGGTGTGGTATGAATTATAGCCTGGTAATGCAGGGGTGCTCTCTGGAGCTTTGAACCAGGTCTCTGTCACTGCACAGATGTCAATGTTCTCCATTTTAAGGAGTGCCTCGAGTGAGTGCATTTTGAGGTTTAGACTTCTAGCATTGAGTAGCATCACCCTCAGATTTTGCTTGCTTGTACCTGTTACAGTGGTAAATTTGTCATTTGAACCTTGCCTAAAAAAGGCACTATAGGGGTGGCAAGAGCCTTTGCCAGTATCCGGAATCCCAAGGGCAACAGGTGCAGGCCATCTCTGGTAAAGCAGCGTGGTCTGTCGATCATGTCATCCCAGGCAGACAGATACTGGATTCCCTTAGAATGACACCAGAAGCTTAGCCAATTGTTAACGTCAATCATTTTGTCCTTGTACTGTGGTATCATTCTGGGTGATGGCAGGATGCTACTCAGGGCTGGGGTCATACCGGCCTGGGCTACAAGATCAGAGAGCTCCTCCATGTCTCTTTTCATGTAGTCCAGGGAGGTACGTCTCAGGTCATTCACACCAACATGGACAATGACAGAGTCATATTTGTACTTGTTGTGGAGTGACCTGAGTGTGTGTGTGTTATGTGGCAGATCCTGGCACCTGACAGGCAGCTGACAGTAACTTTTTCCTTGTTTAGCCTGGTGAGTGGAACATCAGTGTGACTGACTATAGAGTCACCTATGACTAGAGTGTTGGGTACATTATGCCTTATGGGCTGTAGTTGAGTGGCACCCTGAGTATGTGGGCTATGTGTCATTTGGGTTGTGTTGGGGGGTGGAGGTTGCTTGCATTTCTGCTTTGGAGGTCTCTGTTGTTTGGGCAGATTTGTACTGATAGCCTCCGCGAATGTAGGTGTGTGTTTTGTGCTTCTATGTGTGTGTTTCGGTGGTGTAGGTTTTGAGGGACTATGTGATGAGTGTGGTGCAGTGCAAGTGTTTACCTTCTCCTCTTGACTGTCTAGGCCCGTCTTTGGTGAAGAGAGCTTTGCTTCCAGTTTGGCTATATAAGTGCATCTCTCACAGGTCATAGTGTTGGGTGGTAGGAGGAGAGTGTTGTCTATCAGCCTAGACAACAGTCCTCTATCAAGATTATGCCATCTGAGCAGAACACAGAAACCTCACTTTAAAACCATAGAAAGAACACCCACAAAGAGAAAATACAAGCGTCAGTATGAATGAACCCCTACCAGATACTATAGGTCTACCTGGTGGTTTCTCCAAACATTTGTGAATTTTAGGTAGCAGATATAAAATCTGCCTCTGGGGATCATCCACCACCAGTTGTTGTTTAGTTCCCTCTTCAGTAATTCCCTCTTCAACAGCAAGTTCCAAAAAGGAATCTATTTCACTTTTGAACTGCATAGTAGGGTCAAGCGGCATAGACATATAGTATCTGGAATCATGTAACTATCTATAAGCCTCATTCAAATAAATTGAAAGTCCATGACCACCACTGCTCCGCCTTTGTCCACAGATGTAATAACAATATTAGATTTATTTTTCAAATTTGTCAAGGCTTGTTGTTCCTCTTCAGACAAATTGTGACCTAACATACGGGAATCATTTACTTTAAAATGCATATCTTTGAGACAAGATTCCTGAAACACAGACACAAATGTATCCATAGGAGGTTGAAAATTGGATTTCCGAAACTGAAAATCCCTACTTGTCCGACTGTTATCTTGTCCACCGAAAATAATTTTAAATTCAGCAGACGGCAAAATGCTAATACATCATTAACTACAGAATCTTCATTCACAAAGAAGCCAGGAACATATGAGAGTCCTTTATTCAATAATTTTATTTCTACATCAGTCAGGTTAACAGAGGAGATGTTGTGCACATTAGAGACTTCAGTTACTGGGGTATAAGAACCTGTAACAATGTTTCCACATTTTTCACTCCTATGTTTTCTACCACCTCTGTGTTGTCTATTCCTAAAGGGTCATCCAAACCCCTAGATTTTTTTATGTACTGGGGACCCCTGAGTGAGTACTTGTTCAATTTCAGTAGCAGATGAATCTTCCCCTGACGTACTACTATAGTCAGTCTTAGATCTCTTTAAGATGGATCTGGGTCTCTTCTTCCTAAGCTTCCCCACACCAGGCTGCCCATCAAAACATTTTACAATTTTTCTCGGTCCATATGGTTTGCCTTTGTCATAATCTGTCAAATCTCTTTGAAATTTGTGTAATTTTTTTTAGTTTTCAAAGTTTTTTCCAAGGATAACAAATCCTGGGAAAGGTTGGTCAAACATAACTTATACTGCGGTTGTCCATCAAAAGCGTTCACTTCCTCACAAATTAGTTTAATCTCATTAGTGATAGTCAATATAATACATTCATAGTAGGAAGACAAAACATTAACAAAAGACATCGTAGCTTGTTGTTGCACAGATGCCCACTCTTCCAACAATACATCATCTGGCGCACTAACAAAGGGTTGTGTGCAAATTCTTAATCCCCTTGGTGTAATATTTTTAGCTTGGCATGCCCAAAATAATTTTAAATGCCAGACATTAGTCCTGAGTGAGGACATGCTTTTGGTGAGCTTTCCAAACAAATCCCTACAAATATTGTCCAGACCCCTTACATTGCTGTCAATACTTTCATTATGATCCATAAGCCCAAAAACTTGCAAGTTACCCTTATCGGATGACAATCCCTGTAAGATGGACACCAAATCCATAGTCTTATAAATATAACAACTGTTATGTGTGAAAAATAGGCAAATAGTACTTAATACCCCTTGACCACTTCAAAGTGATATATGCAATCACAAAGTTATTCCCAACACAGTATAAGTTGATCCAATTTCAACTAAATACACTGCAACTTGAAATATAACCACCATCAACATAACAAGACAATAGCCCTATAATCCCTCAA
This sequence comes from Protopterus annectens, assembly GCF_019279795.1. Classification (NCBI taxonomy): domain Eukaryota; kingdom Metazoa; phylum Chordata; order Ceratodontiformes; family Protopteridae; genus Protopterus; species Protopterus annectens. Next base: position 504,113,921 of record NC_056738.1, read on the forward strand.
TGCCAGTTTTACAATATTGGATTTGCAAAACTTAAAGTCACATCTACATACAAAAATATTAGATACAATACAACCCAAACAGATATATCTACACTATACCTGATCTAAAAAATAAAAAGGAGTCAAAACATAATTCAAAACAACATATTCAGGTTCCCCCCTTTTTAAGAATAACACATACATAAATGACACTTTGTATTGTTGTGTAATCTGTATCAAAGACCCTACATACATCAAAATTCAAGATTTGCTCAAACCACAATAATAGAATGTACAGAAAAAACATAGCTGTGGCAAAAGCCACAATATATAATACTAATACACTAGTCCCAAATTCCTGAACTGTGTAATAAGCATTCCCTTATAATCCACATAAGTCATGTGAATCAGCTTCAACAAAAACACAAAAGCAACCCACCAACCTACCCAATTTAGTCAAAATTGGAGGCTGCAAATCATTCGAGCTGGAAATTATTAATATAGTATGAGCAACGGCACATACATAAGGGCTGCACCTACTTATAATAAAGCAAAATAATTTTTTGCACCAATATGACACAGGTATATACTCCCAGCCGAAAATAGTGGGTATCCTAAACACCCATAACATGGGCTGAACCCCAAATACATTGATGAAAGCCACCAATATCAGGAAAAGATATCTTAAATGACCAAAAAGGCCATTCAAAATGCTCTTCACTGTTCATAATCAATACACATATTCATGTAACATGGCCAAAACCCCATTGTTCAACCCCATACCTAGAACAGTACTTTATTTATACCAAAAAGCTCTTCCCTAAATCAAATGGTACCCATGTTTATACAACCTAAAAAGTGTTGTAAAATCATACCCCCACAACAATGTAATATATTCTGTTGCAAAAAACTTCTAGGGTCCAAAAAAGTGGTATTACATAATCATGTTCATGGAGCATGAACAATAACCTTGGCCAATACAAACAAAAAACCCTCCCAACTTGTACCATAAATTGTATTAACAGAACTCAGTCTAATTACAAAAGCACATCCAATATTAATAACACCAAGGAACCAGTCAGTGCTTCACTCTCACGATATTTCATCCCCCAAGAAATATCAGCATTACCAAAATCCATAAACACGATAAAATACTCAATTACCCAGTCCTTCTCGTTTAACTCAAGAAGCACTTCCAATGTTAATGTGTCCCCAAGGCAATCAATACTTCTTTTTGATAATACTTCGCCCTCTAAAAAACACAAACATAAAGAAGGCCCAAAAGAAATTCTCATTATAGATGTAAAATCATGTCACTGCCCCATTGTATTAACTCAGTAACTTAGTACATATGATAAATGTCACAACCAGTATTCAGTCACCATTATTACCAAAAAGAGAGCAAGAATACATGCAACTGGTTCCACACAGATAAACAGTTAGTACTGCACGTTAATCCGCTGTTAGACATTTCTCAAACATTGAAAAAATAGAGTCTAAAGTCTATAAATCCAATGGTTAGGCTCCAGTTGTCAAAGGCAGTACTGTACCCCAAGTAATCCACACAACAATAGTCAACACCCGTAATCACGGTATATGGCTCGATCACCCAGTCACTCCCATTTAGTTGAAGAAGCACTTCCAATATTTATATATCCACAAGGCAGGTCAGTATTTTGATTCACTAATGCTTGCCCTCTAAAGAACACTAAGAAGGCCCCAAGGAATGCTCTCCTTCTCGATGAAATATGTCATTGCCCCTTTATATTAAATCAGTAACAATACAAATGGTGAATGCCACAAACAGTATTCAGTTACTGTTGTTACCAAAAAAAGAAGGGCAAGAGTATATACGACTGGCTCTGAATAGATGAACAGTTAGCACTGTGTGTTATTCCGCCATACGGCTTTATTCACACATTGAAGAATTATGATCTAAAGTCTGTAAATCCTGTAGTTAGATTTCAATTGTAAAAAGCAGTACTTTACCCCAAATATTTCACACAAGAACAGTTGTTGATATCGGAAAAAATACGAAACCATGATCAAAAAGGACGCCAGATATCATGCATACATCCTAAAGCTCTTCAGCTCGTCCACTCATCAGCTCTTCAGCCATGACAAAAAACAGCCAAATATATGAGGAAACAGTTCCATGTGTATCACTGATGGACTGGAGGATTGGATTGTGGAGTGATTTTGAAAATGGAAAATGAAATAATTATGCATATTTCAAATGTGATAAATGTAGATGGAAACAGAGGCTATTGTTAAATATAGGGGCTAATGAAAAACATGCTTTTTTGTGGAAAAGATGAACATTTGATTAGCAATTGTGATAAAAGAAAATGTTTCATTTGTGGGAAGCCGGGGCATAAGGCTAAGAAGTGTGATATGTAAAACTTGTGTGAAAATGGGACATGCATGGATAGATTGTTAAGAAAATATAGAAGTTGAAGAACAAGTGGTAACACATTAACATGTAGATAGTGTTATAGAAAGAGAGTATGGACAGCAGATTGATAATAAAGAAAAAATAGATGAAAAAATAAAAAAAATGAAGTTGAAGAACTGCTACAAGAAATAAATGAAGATGAATATGTAATTTGGAGATTGATGAGAGGTAAAAAGAATTACGTAGCAAAATGTGTGAAAAATAGAAAAAGAAAGTTTAAGAGTGTAGTTGTGAAAGAAAATAAAAAGGTAAAGGGTAATGTGAGAGGAGATAGCAACATTTTATTTAAAGTAAGATGAGAATCTTAGCAATAAATGTTAATAGTATAGAGAATATTAAAAGATTAAGTGTTTTAGAATGGTCTGCATCACTTGAGATACATATAATTATAATAGAAGACACAAGAATATTAACAGAAGAAAGGTTACAAACAGAAAAATCGTGGGATGGAAACATTATTTAGACTATGGGAAAAATATATGTTCAGGTACTGCAGTGTTATGCAATGAGACTGTCACAAAAGGAAATACTGCCAGCCAAGCTATATGGAATTTTGTAAATAATTCTATGTCATTTGTGAATACTGATATGATTCATACAGAAGTGCGTGTAAAGGTGCAAAGTACTGAGGTAAAATGTAACTACAGTATGTCCTGCTGGCTTAGAATATAAATGTATATAAACTACTGTAATTGTGTAAATGTATATGTTTTAACAGTAGAAACTAGAACATAGAGGGTTAACTTGCAAAACTTCAAGAAAACAAGTTTAAATTAAATTGTTTTACGATTGTGCTATAAAAGTTATCTCTCAGTTTCACTTCAGTAGCAGACAGTGTCTAGAGTTAGAAGTTGTTCTATTGTCTTGGAAAAGAAGTAATTACTAGGTTTGAGATACTGAAGTGTTTTATTGTTTTAAGACTTCCAGGGTCATCAAACATCTGAGAGATATGTATCTTTCACACAGAGATGTTAAAGTCTGTTAGTTTAGCTTGGGAACTAAAGTCAGGTGACAAAAAGTGATGTCATGCAAGCTAACCCAGCAGTAATATTTGATATTAATTAAAGAACTCTGTCAGAGAGAGAGAGAGACTGCACATTTTGTATTTTGTCTTTGACCTAGCAAGAACATCCACTCATCGCTACATCTGCACTTCCCTTGCTGTAAGTTTGTTTTTAGGGCATAGTAACTCTTTTAGATTCAGATAGGAATATAGTAAAGTACATCTTAGATGTTTTCTTTATTTATTTGAGACTGTCCTGCAATGTTGTTTTAAATATCCCCTGTGATTTTGAACTCTGAAATTACTGTGTTGATTTACTGTGTATTGTCTTTTTTTATTTATTAAATATATTTAATCCTGTCTTTGTGGCTGATTTGTTTAGAGATATTTAAGCTCTTAGAGTTCTTGCATATCTATTTGGTGACAGTGTACAGGCCACTCCTAAGTAGCCTTGCTCTTGGTCAGACTACCATTTGGATTAATAGTAGCATTACACAGTAGGATTGGACACCCTTTGTTAAGGGCCTTAGAGTAGCTGGTAAAGAGTTGACTGGTGGCAGCTGGAACTACCCTATAGTCTGGGCAGAAGGGAGCATAGCTATTAAACCTGTGCCACCCTTTCCTATGTGTGTGTGTGTGTGTGTGTGTGTGTGTGTGTGTGTGTGTGTGTGTGTGTGTGTGTGTGTGTGTGTGTGTTTGTATATAAATCAAATCTCAAAGTGTGTGTGTCTGTCAGCTACTTGGGCAGGGACATGAAGCACTGGTTGGACAGAGAGGGTGTTGAAGGTTTTGGCTTGGCCACTCAGCTGAGATCTCAACCCTATGGCTGTGCCAGTGAGGAGTCTTATTGGGGATCTGGAGAAAGTGGGAGAAACCAGCCCCAGACTGACTGTGATATCTGTGTGCTCTTAAGGGAAATTGCACTTTACTGTGTGTGTACTTGTCATCCTCACATTGTGTACACCTCCACTGTTGCCAGTTGTGAGGACTGAGGCTCCTTGATTACTGGGCCAGTGCAGGGGTGTCACAGAGACAATAAAAGTTTTAGATTATATTATAGTAGAATTAGGTAGAAAAATAATGAAGGACATAAGCTGGAAGAAAGATATGTATAGAATTAACCACCAAACCAATAAAACCCAGTGCCATTAGCATCAACCACACCTCCAAAAGAAACAAACATCCAATAAAGACACTGTGAAGATGTTGCAGACCACTGTAGACACCCCCATTTATGTTCAAAAATATTTAATAACTCAATTTCATACTAAACAAAGTAAAAATAAAAACAAATAGAATATGAAAGAATGTTATTACATAGGAGCTTAATACTTAAAGACATTAAGTAAGGGCTTTTTATGCAGGGAAAACTGAAAGGGCCCTTAAGCAAAGAATATACAAACACTAATATGACATAAGGAACAAAAATAATAATAATGCTTTATATAAGCACACTATAATTTGTACAAATGCTAGGTTTCATTTCTTTGGATTAGAAATGATGGATTTGGATATCAGAGGAGAGCTATGAGAAGAAAAAATAGAATACAGGGAAATATATTGGCAATTGGTTCTGCAAGTCAATGAGTCTCCTGGGTTAAATGAAAATATTCCATAGCCCCAGTATTAGAGCAACTCTCACTTGATTTCAAATTTGTATATAATGTAAATAGCAAATTACTTCTATTGACTGCACATAAGTATATAACTTACTTATTTTGAATAACTGCATGTAAACTGTCTCCCCTCTACCAGAATGTAAGAACCCTTAGATCTTTTATTATGAAGACAGTTGATCATGCTTGCTCTGAATGCTAACACCTGTAAACTGTGATGTACTCTAATATCTGTTAACTGTGCTGTATGCTGTACTTTTTATACATATGCATTTCCTTACTGTATTGATATTGTATATGTATTATACCTTTTATAATTATGTAACCCTTACTGTATTGCTTATGGAGCTTTTCTCCCCGGGCCTCCACTGAAAACGGGCACTTTCGGGCCCAGTGGACCTCCCAGGTAATCAAACTGAAAATAAAATAAAATAAAAAATAAAATTGAGAGCAGCTAGACTATAGTACCTTACCCATATGAACATTTATGAATATTGATTTTCAGTATTTGTCATGTTTTTTACTTAACATCTTTCAGTATTGAGTTTCTATATAATACCATTCTTTAATATTTTATTTTTACTTTGTTTAGTGTGAAATTGAGTTATTAAAGATTTTTAAACATAATTGGTGATGTCTACGGTGGTCTGCAACGTCTTCACAGTGTCTTTATTGGATATGTATAGAATTACTGCTATTTATGCATATGTTAAGATGAAAGAAAGAAATAATGTTTAAAAATTTAAAGTATGTAGGAATGAATATGGAAATATTAGTGGGAGATTTCAACTGTGATTTAAGAAAAAGAAAAAAAGTAGGAAGAGATGTTAGGTGGGTGTAAGAAAGTTATATATATATATATGGGATGAGAAACATTGGACATATAAAAGAAATGAGATAAAAAATTGATTATTTTGTAATATCTGACAGCTTAAAAGTAATACGGGGGGGAATAAAGGAAACAGGATTTTCAGAGCATCTAGCTACATGGGTAGACGTTCAAGAAAAGGAAGGATATATAAGATTAGGTAAAGGCACTAAAAGACAATGAAAAAGACTTAGATGAAGAAGACAGTAAAGAGATTAACCAATTATGAAAAGATCATGTGAATATGAGAATTTTTTAATGAAAATTAGACAAATTGGTGGATACATTTTAAAGAAAAATCTAAAAAGTGTCTTCTGGAATATCAAGCAATGAGTAAGAGGAAAAAAAATTAAAGTATAAGCAACTAAGTCAGGAAGTGGTTAAAGAAGTAATAGAAAATAAGATAATTTTTTATGAAAAGGAGAAGAAGATATATGAAATGAATCAAGAGAAGATTAAAAAATGTTATTTAAGCAAAGATACTTTTACAGGGGAAAAAGAAGAGATGGCACTGTATTTAAATAATATTGTAAGAGAAAATGAGTGAATAATAGGGGTATTGAAGAATAATGAAGGAGAGAGAGTGAATACGCAAGAAAAAATACCTTAAGTAATAAGGAAGTATATAGAAAATACATTTTAAAAAAAGGGATATAGAAGAGAAGCAGAAATGGAAAGTTAAAACATTAAGTACCTTCACAGAAGGTATCGCTATCAGTCAGCACCTGGATTTCTCCTTTACTGTATTAAAGCTTCTGTATTAAAACCAAGTTCCATAAAGCTAACAGATTGTTTTCATCCTGCACATACTAGGATTTCATTAGAATCATCTTCATACAAAGAAATCCTCTACCTGGCACCTGTGAAGCATGTAATCTAAGCTTCCATTTGACTTCTTTTTCTTCTAGCTTAATATTGGTATCCCCTCCCCTAAGATTAGGTTTAATTTGCTCTAAAATGCCAAAACAAAAGTTTTTTATGACATGGGCAAATTTTGGAGTGCTTATGTAATGCATTGTTTGCATTTTGTTTGCTAATCTAGTATGAATGTTCATATATTCTTTTCTGGAGACTTCTGTCTATTTTGCCAATGTAGAAAGCTGGGCTCCTCAAACATTTGGCAAGATAAACTACCCCTTTCAGATTGGCAATTCCTGATTACATATACAACTTTTGAGCAGATATCATTTTCCAAAATGAAACTTTCACCTTCTAGAATGTAAAGGCATTGGGCACATGCACTACACTTTGTAGTGCCTTTCCTTTGTATGCTATAATAGTCATAAAATTGTGCCACTCCTTCCAATTTTTCTTTTAAATTAGGACATGTTTTAGAAGTAAATGTAGGGTCTGTGCCTAAAATTTTGTAAATTTGTAGGTTAACCTTTAATATATTCCAATTCTTCTTTACAATATTTTTAATTTCACGTGCTTGTGGTCTATACTGTATTAATAGGGCTCTTTCAAAATGTCTTGCATCTTGCTTTTTTCCACTATTAGTTAGTCTTACCCCTAGTAAAGGTTTGTACTTCTTGCCCCATTGTGACTCCACATACCCTCTTATGTCTTCTACTAGGTGTGGGTGGTAACCTAAAACACATTGGCTATAAGTGCTAACCCTTTGGGTACATCCTCTGAGTATGAGGTCATCCAGACTGCTCTTATACACTGCCCCTTAACAATACTTTTCTTCTGGCTAAGTGGATGACAACTGGAAAAATCCAAGTAGGAATTACTGAAAGTAGGCTGCCTATAAATTGTTGATTTAACACTACTCCTAGTGTGTTTAATAGAGTTGTACAGAAAATACATTTCTTTCTTATTGTAATTATATGTAAATTTTAAAAATGAAGCGGTGCTATTGAGATAATTGACAAAATTAACTATCTCCTTTTCCGCCCAATTCCACAGGATAAATATATCATCTGGGAACCTAACATTTATACGTATACAATATTCTCACTGAAAACCGCAACTGAATTCCTAATCCAATAACACTTAATTAGCATAGATTGGGCATAGGAGGCCCCCATAGCTACACCTTTATTTTGTTTAAAATATTCCCCTTCAAAATAAATATAATTATAATCTAAAACTATAGTCATTAAGTCATTTATTACGTTTATTTTATCACCAGCAAAATTTGTATATCTAATTATACTGTTATAAAAATGTTCCATACCCTCTTCCTTGGGAATTGAATTGAAGAGGTCCACTAATATCTATAGTTACAAATATAACTTCTTTGGCTACAAGATCTTAAGTCTCCATAAAAATCCAAAGAATCTATAATTAGATGGTTTGCTTTGTCATAAACTGGTTTTAACCATCTATCAATACATAACTCAATGGGGTATGTCTTAGACCCCCAACTTGTAATAATAGATGTAAAAGATGTTTTTTCCATATTTTTGTGAATTTTTGGGATGCCAAAGACTGTGGCAGCAATAGGGTTCTTTACCCTCAGAACATTATAAGTCATCATCATCTTCTTTCGGCTGTTCCCATTAGGGGTCGCCACAGTGGATCATCTGTTTCCATTTCTTCCTGTCCTCTGCATCTTGCTCTGTCACACCCACCAACTGCATGTCCTCTCTCACCACATCCATAAACCTTATCTTAGGCCTTCCTCTTTTCCAGTTACCTGGTAGCTTCACCCTTAGCATCTTTTTCCCAATATACTCAGCATCCCTCCTCAGCGCATGTCCAAACCAATGTAATCTTGCCTCCCTGGCTTTGTCTCCAAACATTCCAGCTTGGGCTGACCCTCTAATATACTTATTCCTAATCCTGTCCACCCTCATCACACCCAGTGCAAATCTTAACATCTTTAACTCTGCCACATCCAGCTCTACCTCCTGCCTTTTTGTCAGTGCCACTGTCTCCAACCCATATAACATAGCTGGTCTCACTACCCTCTTGTAGACCTTCCCTTTCACTCTTACTGGTACTTGTCTGTCACAAATCTCTCCTGACACTCTTCTCTACCCACTCCATCCTGCCTGTACTCTCTTCTTCACCTCTCTTCCACACTAACCAGTACTCTCAACTATTGATCCCAAGTATTTAAACTCATCACCCTTCGCCGCCTCTACTTTTTGCATCCTCACCATTCCTCTATTATAAGTATCCATAGAAATTCTTTGATCCAATAAATACTCTTTGCGATATGAGTCTATTCTTTGATAACTTATATTAACTTTGTTAACAGATGCTGAAGAATAAGTACCTTTATCACTTAATAAATCTAATATGGCCTTAGAATAATTAAGAGAGCCAAATAAAACAATGCCCCCACCCTTATCTGGTTTCATAATATGTACAGTTCTATCTTTAAGTTGTTCAAACAATTCTTTTTCACCTTTATTTAAATTAAATAGTTCATACTTTTGTTGTTGTTTATAACTTATAGGTTGTAAAGATCATTAGTAATAGCCTTCTCTAAAACACTAAGGGTGGGGTACAAGGGGGATTAAACACACTTTTCTTCCTCACTTCTTTTTTGTTTCCCTTCACTTCACTGATTTCTGTATTATCTTTTTTATTGCAATAGATAGCCAAGGTTAGTTTCCTAATTTATAATTTAGTTTCAATTAAATAGTCTACTAAATCAACATTTTTTGTGGGGACTGTGATGATATGGGCTAGTGCCAGCATAGTTAGATGGAGTTCTGTAAAGAATGATATCTTCTTTGAATAGCAAACTGATTTATACAAGATGCTTGTTTTACAAATGTATTAGAAGTGTATGGCATTTGAATATCAAACTGATTTGCACAAATGCTTATGTTGCAAATGTATTAGAATGGTATGGCATTTGAATATCAAACGGATTTGTACAGATGCTTATGTTACAAATATATTAGACCTGCATGGCATTTGCATATCAAAATATATTTGTAAAGTTGCTAGTGTTAAAAAAAAATATCAACAGTGGATCCTGCTGGACAGAGGAATATACATGTCAGACTCCATGTATGTATGCTAGCAAACAACACTGAAAGAGAAGTGGTTAACCTCAGTCTGGTTAGTTTTGAAAAATCCTTGAAATTAAATTAGCTGTGCTGAATAGGACCAGAGACTGCAGGTCTGGAAGAAGGCATTATTCATTATCTCAGTAAAAAGAGGGGAAGACCCAGGCACTCCCATAAACATTTAGATGTGTATTGCAGCTGTCTATACTAAATTCCTGTCTCAGCTTCAAAGGGGGATACTGTGAGAACCTAAAGTCAGGTGACCAGATGAGGTCATTCTGCCAGCCATCTTGGAAATTATGTTTTGATATTACAGAGACTGTTCTCTCAGTACCGAGTACTCTGTCATGGGCATGAGAACAAGAAGGACCATTCAACACATCATCTGCCTTGTTCTATTAAGTAAGTAGTAATTCTCCTAGATTCAGTCAGGAAAATATAATGAAGCTTAGTTTAGATACTGTTTTTCTTTATTTGTCTGAGTCTGTCCATCAATGTTATTTTCAATCTTTCCTGTGATTTTCAGTATTTTCAAGTTCTTTTATTATTTATTATTAAATATATTTAAAACTTTTATTGTGGCTGGTCCACTCCAGAAGGGCTAGGTGTCTTGGTCGACTACTACCATTTGTATTCGTATTAATACTACACAGTATAATTGGACACCCTTTGTTAAGGGCCTTCGAGTATTTGATTGCAGAGTGTCTGGTGGAAGTGATAACTACCTTGTACCTTGGACAGAATTGGGTACAGCAGGTAAGTCTGTGACAGCTTTTCCAGGTGTGTGTGTGTGTGTGTGTGTGTGTGTGTGTGTGTGTGTGTGTGTGTGTGTGTGTGTGTGTGTGTGTGTCAGCTACTTGGAGCAGGGACACAAAGCACTGGTCACAAAGAGGGTGCTGGAGGGCTTGGCATGGACACTTGGCTGAGAACCTAACCCTACAGCTGTACCAGTGGGGATTCTTACTGGGGACAAGAAGGGAGACAGATATAGAGAAATCTAGACTCCCAGCTGAGTGTGTTGCCTGTGTGCTAAGGGAAATCACATCAAGCACAATTTCCCTTAAGAGCACACCGGGAACACACTCAGTCTGGGGTCTGGATTTCTCTGTCTGTTTCCCTCCAGATCCCCAGTAAGACTTCCCACTGGCACAGATATAGAGCTGAGACCTCAGCCAAGTGTCTAAGCCAAGTTCTCTCTTTGTGAATCCAGTGCTTTGTGTCCCTGCTCCAAGCAGATGATACACACATTCTTTGAGATTTGTTTATCTCTCTCTCACACACACACACACACACACACACACACACACACACACACACACACACACACACACACACCTGGGAAAGGCTGACAAAGATTTACTAGCTATGCCCCCTACTGCCCAGATCAAGCTCTTGCATGGGTACCCAATTATACTGAGTGAAATTAATATTAATACAAATGGTAGTTTAACCAACAGCAAGGCTTTCAGGAGTGTCCAGAGCTGTCACCAAATATATATAAGTACTCCAGTGATTAAAACATTCTCTAAAAGACTAGCCACATGAAAAGTTTAAATATATTTAGTAAAAAATAAGAAAAAAAACATCAAAATACTAAATATCTATTTTTCAGTAAATACCAGAGTTTCAGACACAGGAAATATTAAAACAACACAGATGAATTTATTCACACAGATACAGAAAAACAGTACTTAACTAGTCTCACTATATTTTCCTGACTAATCTAAAGAGTTACTATTCCCTGGTCACTTACTAGTGAAAGGCAAGATGATGTAGGTAATGGGTCTTTCTCTGTCAGGTTCCAAAAAAGACTGCAATGAGACTTCAGTCTCATCTAGTATTAAACATAATTTTTGTCCTAGATTACAGAATGACATCACATACATCTGGCCATCTGGCTTTTGGTTCCCATGCTATCCCCCTTGGCTAGAAGCTGGCAGGATTTAGCATGTGTGTCAATAATACACATACATATAGCCTTGCTAAGATCTGCTGTAGCTTCTGGAAGTCATAAAACAGTTTCAAACATCCACGCTTCCAGAGTAGCAATTAGGTCCCCCCAAAGACAATGCAGAAAGCTTCCTAGTATAGACTTTTTGTCTCTGGCTGCACTGAGATCTGAAAGATACAATCTTTATGGCCTAAGCCAGGTAATTTAATTTCAAACTATTTTCAAAGTTAGGTAAACTGAGATTAACCTCTTCTCTTCCAGTATCCTCTGTTAAAATGGGAACACTACTGAATCTCGAACTTTTGAAATCTCGAATTTCAAAAGCTCGAGACCATGTAGCCGAAACCTCACATTACCGAAAGACCAGAAGCGCGAAATTCAAAATCCCGATGCTAAGGGATTTTGAGTTAGCGCTTCTGGTGTTGCAGTTCAGGTAAGTATGTGTGTGTGAGTGTGTTTGTGAGGGGCTTTAGTGTGTGTAAGTGTGTGTTGTGACTGTGGTGTGTGTGTCTGAGGCTGTAATGTGTGGGTGTGAGTTTGCCTTGTGTGTATGTTTGTGCACTCTCGGAGTTAGAATATTAAAGTAGGGGGGTGGGGGTGCAGGGGTGCGCAGCCCCCCTGCTTATCTTTAGTGTAGGGTGGTTTGTTTGGTTATGGGGGGAGGCTGTGTGTTTGTGTGTGTGCTGTATGTATGTAGTACTTTCGCGATTTTGAATTTTGCTGTTTTAATATTTCGGTAATGTGAGGTTTTGGGCTTATAGTCTGGGTATTTAGGTCTTCGGGATTGTGTTATTTTGGGATTCAGTAGTGAATCCATTAAAACATATACATTTAAATAATTACAATAATGCATGTATATTTCTTTTTCTGTCCAGCAGAATACACCTTTGGTAAACTTTTAACACAAGCAGCTTTACAAATACATTTTTCAACACAAGCATCTGTACAAATCAGTTTGATATACAAATGACATGTAATTCTTTACAAAATTCCAGCTAGCTGTGCTAGCATATGTTACACAACCACTTCCCTACTTCTCCTGGCATAGCTGGCAAAATCTCACATCGTCACATACAATATGATGTTTTGTGGGATATATTAAGAGATTATAGTATAAGTGATAAAATAATTGAAGTATTTATGATAGTGTTTGAAAATGTGAGAGTGATACTAAATGGGTGGTTACATAAAGAAATAAAATTAGAATATGGGATAAGGCAGGGATGCCCAAAAAGCAGCATTTTATTTGCATTAATTATGAAAGTAGTTGTTAATAAAATGAATAGAGTGATGAAAATGGCAAGGTATAAAATAACAGAAAAAATTCAGATTCCAATAATTTTTACTTTTGCAGATGATATAGTTTTAGTTATGATGGAAGAATGAATTAGAAGATTAAATCAGTACTTAAAATGCTTTATGTACAAATAAAGACAAAAGTAGTGGCATTGGGTCAACAGATAGCATAGAAGGGATCCAATTCAATGCAATGATGAGGTTATAGATATCTTAGGAATAAGATTTAGAACAAAAATGTATAGGGAAAAGCAATGGGAGAAAAATAATGGTTTACGGTCATTTGTGCAAACTACATTCTGTCAGTACGTATGCTGACAAAAAACAGAATGTCATGTACAGAATGAAAAGTGTATGGGATAGTAGAACACACTTATGCGAATGCAGTAGTGCATTTGCATAAGTGTGTTTGACTGGGTCTACTTTATTTGCCCGAACTTTCATTTCCCCGACACCCATTTGCCAGACCCCATTTGACCGACACTTCATTTGACCGACAAGTATTATTGGCAAGAAAATGGGATATGTCCCCTTCCCCACTACAGTGCGACTCTGGAGTTAGAATATATAGTTGGGGGGTGTGGGAGCGAAGCCCCCCAGTTAATTTCATATTATAATGTTTAGTTTTGCTTTAATATTGCTTAGTAACACAAAAGTAAGTGAGGGGCTTCACCCCCCACACACCCCCATTGTGGGGGGCTGTGCCCCCCACACCCCCCAACTATATATTCTAACTCCAGGGTCGCACTGCAGTGGGGAAGGGGGCATATCCCATTTTCTTGCCAATAATACTTGTCGGTCAAATGAAGTGTCGGTCAAATGAAATTTCGGTCATTTGGTCTCAGGCAAATGGGTGTCGGGCAAATGAAGTAGACCCGTTTGACTATATGTACAGAGATCGCGGTACAGTGGGGATTGGAAATTCATCCATATCCCCACTGTAGTGCAATCTTGGAGTTGGAATTTATTAGTAGCAGAGGGTGTGGGGGGCTGCTGGTGCAGGGGGTCTTGCCCCCCTACAAAAATATAATATGTTGTACAGGAGTTTGATTTACATAAGCTCCTATATGGCTATCACGTGATGTTTTCAGTGACAATGTCGACTCAAATGTCTCGATCATTTGGGTTGACATTGTGAAGGGGTCAGGATTCCGGATTCAATGGTTTACTTCGAGATTGTGAACGGAAATCGTTTTGCCTTTTGCAATATTGATAGTAAACTGAAAATAATATAGAAATTAAAAGAAGTTTGTACGTTTTGGAGGTCATATAAATTATTGTATAAGAAAAAAGTGTATTTGATAAATTCTATTCTTTTAGGTAAAATTGCTTATTTAAGCAGGTGTTTATATAATACCATCCAAGTTTGAAAAATAATTATCTATTGTATTCTCAATTATAAGGGTATCCAGGCCGAATCCAGTTAGAAGAGGGATTTTGTATGTTAAAGAAGAGAAGTGACTACTGGGATTGATTAACCCAATTGCTCGTGCATCTTCATTGAATCTTTATAAAATTTTGGTAGGATAAGAAGCAAAACACAGGAACTTCATAAATCTTATAATAAAAGACAAATACAAGAATTTGTGGGAGAGAATAAATTCTGTAGAAAGATTTTGTAAATGAAGATATGAAATAGTATCAGAATAAAATCTTTTTATATAAAAAATGTAAGAAGAACAGAAAAGAATGGTGTTCTAATAAAATGAAGGACCACTATTATAACCCGTGAAAGCATTTAGGAAATGAAGAAAGACGTGTGATTAAGATAAGGCTTGCATGGTGTAGAAAAATTTATGAATGTAATGATTTTTATGTAGAGATTGACAATAGGTAAATTGCCTGTCGAACCCAACATTCCATATAAAAGAATACAGGAGAGTGTGTGTAATTATTATGGGGAGGTTGAGACAACCGAGCATGTTTTTCTAAACTGCTCAAGAGTAAAGGAACTATGGAAAAAGTATGTAAAAATGAGATATTGAAAGGTTTTGAAAGTGTTGAAGATATAAATATGAATATGTTGGAATATGGGTAAAATGGCAACAAAAAAGAAGTGAAAGATTGATAAAGAACTGTTTTATGTTTCATAGACAATATGGAATGACTGAATAAAATCAAATTTAATGGTAAATGGATATTCTCTGAAATTTTGAAAAAGATATGTTTTTGGCCATGGGAAAAAAAGAGTTGGGGGAAGTAATTAAGATATACGGAACTGTATTACATGGTAGATGAACAATATAAATAACTGTAAATAATGTGTATAAGTCATGCTAATCACTAAAGAACCCCTACTCTTTTCAATAGGTGCTGTGGGATGTTTTACATCTTCCTGAGCTACACCATCTCAAGCAGATGGGGCCTCGGGTTTAACATCTCATCTAATGGATGGAATGATAAGTATAAGTGAAGGGTGGGAGATGGTGGAGGTACATTAGAAGGTCAAGTGGAGTAACAGCGGGACAAATGGCTGTTTTGTTCAAAGAGAAAACAAAATTATTTTCTTTATTTCTAGACTGAAAGTAGAAGCTTAGAACCTGTTAATATCATGAGAAAGGTGATAATGGGATAGTGGGAACCAAAGACCCTAAAGGTTAAATTAAGTTAATTAAGGTGACACTGAATGGTTTTCTTTATTTTAGAGAAAATAATTGACAAGAACGTTTTGTTTGTTTCACTTCTGACACTGGCAGACAGTATGCCCACTAATCTCTTGTACTCTGTTTTAACACTGAGGGATTGGATGGATCCTAATGGCATAGCGTTACTAACAGATGGAGGGGGGCATAGCATCGGGCAGTTTTCTGTATTATTAAGTGGGAGAGGACAACAGACGATGTACCCTATAGCCTCTAATGTAAAACGTAGTATGCAGTAGGTATTACAAGTGGCATGTGCTAAAACTCACTGCCGCATACTTCAACACACTGCGCCATCAATCATATTGCCACCAGATTACTTTGAAGTTGATGGCATTCCAGTCCATAACACTATAACTGGTGTTACTGATTCATTCAACTAACATTTACAGATGCCAGTTTATGAAAAGCATCAAGTTACTTGAAAAAAAATTTTTAGGTGGAAGCACAGGTGACAGCTTAATATTTGCTGTGCACAACTAAACACAGACAAAAATGATTATGCACTATAAATGTTAATTTATATATTTGCTACATGACTTGTGTTGTTACTGTGTGTTATCAATATTATATGTTCAATTACAATGCATCTGATGAGTATTACATGTGTGGGTACTGTGCAATCTAAATATTAATCAGTCAGTGCATTTGATACAAATTTCATATGGACAACTCCTGAGTGTGGCAAATGTTTTATGTAGAGTTACAGCTAATAAATTCTGTATTTGCAATTTTTGTCTCTATATTTTATAAGCAGGGCTAATCTTTTGCTTATAAGTGCATAATTCTATGCTCAACAAATATCTGGCAGATGTGTCTTCTCATGTCATATATTAGCTAAAAGAGAAGCAGACGGCTGTAACAATCTCACTAACTGTGCGTATGCTTCTTTAATCAGGATGCTGACAAATTAATATTCCAATATATTTCTTGCACTGCAGTGGAGGATCAAATGTGACATGTGAAATCATCACTTTCGCTTTTCTGCAAGTTTGTGGTTAACTAAATTTCAAAGCACTGTAAAATTTCTGGAACTAAACATGCAATTCCCACAATCACAAAACAAAGCATCGGCATTCAAATAATAGAAATGTTTTGAAACTGTGGCACTATCCTTAATAACACAGGCTCATACATCTGTGACTGGTACTGTTCTGAAAATGCTGGGAAGAAAACAATGCCCAGCGTTAAAAAAAAACACTTGCACTTGGACATTTTGCCAAAGAAATTGGTAATGAAAAAAAACAAAGAAACATTCAGAAAACAGATAATGAAAGAATAGTAATTTGCTATCCCAGAATAACAACAATCACACCGTTCAGTCTCACATTGCTGTAAACTGTCTCCATTCAGCACCAATGTCCCACAAGGAGTCCTTTGTTTTGATTTCTAGTGGAAACAGTTTCATACAGTATTCCCCATTTCAAAACCAGTGAGCTTTTTCCTCTTCTTTCTTTTTCCTCCTTATTAGAATTTCAAGTAAAAGAATCCTGTCATAAGTAAAGTAAGAGGTGCCAGGGGCTTGTAATTATAATGAATAATTACACTTTGTTCTCAGGTGTTTTAAGATACTTGTCAGAAGAGACTCCTGCCTAGCAATACTCTGGAGAGGTGGGTGTGATTACTGACCTATAATCAAACAGCCTGAAGTGCAATACTGCATACATAATCTGAGATTACATGTTAAAATGATGGCACTTGCAAGGATCAACAAACCTCTTAACAAGACATTCTTTACATGTGCACATAAGCCTGTCTAACATTTGACCAGGACAAGCAATTAACTTACTATCGCTCTGTTGACATGAAGTCCTCAGTGTGATTAAACTTCCTCACAAGCTCTGCAGCAGTCAATTCCGAAACAGATAAAACTGCTTATGATAACTAAAGTGACAATTTAATCCACAATGTGACAGGTAACCCATTTTCTACATGTCTCCACACAATGTTCAAGGCTCATTTACACCCCAGTAGCCCAAGTTCATAGAAATGCAAAACAAAGTAGCAAACAGAGAAGGAATCCAGAGCTTATCTATTGTCTTTGTAGTCACCTAATATGGTAGCAGTCTTAATTCTCATGTGACTTTGGACAGTCTAAAATAAATGTAGTTGTTTATGCTTTGTATGAACTACCTGATTCATAATTCTCATATACTCATGTAAAGTAAACAGTATACCATTCATTATATGTTCGAAAGCACATTTCCGAATGTGCTTAAACGCGAACCATTTAGCCAAATTCCGTCACGCTGACTTCCCTAAATGTCATAAATATATCGAATTTTGACAATTCTGATCGCTCCACCGCCGAAACGAGTGCTACCATGGGTCAAAAAGAGGGCAAAACTTTGCAATTCACCGTTTTGGTTTTCACAATTTTTGAATTTCACGGTCTGCAGTTTGCGGCAGCAGTTTTGAAGATGTGGCCGTCAAACTTATGAAGGTATACCAAAGTAAACAGCATTTCAGTGATCTTACTCATTTCTTTCTGTTTATATATAAATTACATGAAAATTCCTTCAGCTAAATAAATGCACAGGTGCTGATTAAAAAAATCTATATCTGTGGCTTTCAAAATAAAGTATCTGGTGCATTCCTTTTCTTTTATTTTCTGCACCATCTTCATGACCACTAGCGTCCGTCTTACTTGCTATTTTGTCTGATTCATTTTTCTTTCCAGTTTAACAGATGAAGGCTGCAACATAATCCTTTGTAGTGTAACACAACAGACCAATGCCATGCAATCACGAGAATCCTTTGTAACAGAGCAACATATCAATTTCACAGTATCATAAGGATCTATTGCAGCAGAACAGATAAATACCACACCATCATCATAAGTATCCTTTGTAGCAGAACAACAATGGATCAGTGCCACAAATATAAGGATTCCTTGTAGCAGATCAGTAGATCAATGCCACAATATAAAGATTCCTTGCAGCAGATCAGTAGATCAATGCCACAATATAAGTATGCTTTGTAGCAGAACAACAATGGATCAATGCCACAATATAAGGATTCCTTGTAGCAGATCAGTAGATCAATGCCACAATATAAGGATTCCTTGTAGCAGATCAGTAGATCAGTGCCACAACATGATCCTAATCCTTGTGTAATATGGCCCCCCAGATCACAGGAGAAAAAGAGATATTGTTACCCCCTCACTGCCTGCCTCCTGATGCTGTATTTATTGGTCAGCCCAGCCAGGGAGAAAATTTCCTGTCTGCCTATCATCAAAACAGTCATTACATTCTTGTACTTTAGTAAAATAATATAATTGAAAAATCATGTACCACCAGAAATTAAAAAACAATGTGGGGCCATACATTTCAAGTTTACATTGTTATACACAATGTTACTGACTGTTTCACATTGAAAGGGTTTACCATACATTCATTAAGTATTTTCTAACTAGTGCCCATGGTAAATAATAGAGGATCATACTAATTCATCAATAGAACATTTTATAAGTCTAAAATAACACACTTTAACCATACTGTGACTTTTCTACTTGAAGTAATTAGAAAGTTGACAGTGTGGGTTCCACATTTTGTCTACTTGCTCCACATTATACGAGGCAGTATTCCACATTTTGGGACTAGAAGTTTGAGTGCTATGGTGGGGGGTGTCTATAATAATCCTCAAGGGGCAACTTTCTTCACTATACCCATTAATACAATAATACAGTAATTCTTCAGGCTACACAAACGCAAGCCAAGGACCATCCCTCCCAAAAACCGAGGTCCTAAGACCTATCACTAAACTCTGAACCAACCCCGTAACCAAATCTACCTCCCAAGCACACAAGCAATTGATACAAGTAATTAGAGGTTGACGTAATTCTCATAACTGTTTGAAAGGATGAAAACCACTGTATCAATCTTATAAGTCTGATTACCATATCTGAGTAAGTGAATACCTAAATTCAAGGATATGTTTTCATTCAAACGGTTCTGAAAGCCATCAGCGTATCCTGCCTCATTTCAACAACCAAGCACTCTTCACAACGCAAAGCAATTTTATTCAACAAAGCTTTCCGACATCTAGTCCTTCTTCAATGTTTAAGTCAATTTTAATTTTCATGAATTTTATTTGTAAGATTCATGATGTACTTATTTTTAATACAGAATTAGTACTTTAGTGTTGTTATGTGATAGGATAGGTTGTGTCATGTGCTTTACTTTGAATATTTAAATGGAAGACTGTTTTGAATTGTTTTAAACATTGAAGGACTAGATGTCTGAAAGCTTTGTTGAATAAAATTGCTTTGCGTTGTGAAGAGTGCTCGGTTGTTACTTTGGACTTTTGGTGTTACTCTTCACTTTATCCATCTGCTCATCTTTGATTTTTTGATTCTCGGTTGGCTTTTTGGTGAGCAGATAGATGCAAACTTTATTGAACAGAATTATTATGACACAGCCTACTAATACGCAAATAGGCTCCATGGTAAGGTCCCTGCATTCAATTCTACAATGGGAGAATCCTTTATTAAAACAAACAGAAATTGCAGTTAATGCAGGAGTGGGTATTACTTCTGTAAATGCTCAGAGAGAAGAATTTTCTCTCCAAATCCAGTCCCTGGAGCGTAAGGTAAAAACTTTTAAAAAATGAAAAGGGCAGCATTTCAGCTTCCTTGCCTATATAGATCTGGGCATAGTCCCACGAGGACTACGTGTATTGAATATGCCCTCATATGGAAATATCTACCTTGACCTTCTTAAGAAATGGCAAGAATTAAACATCAAGCTGGGCTTAAGTTATATGACATTAATGAATTACTTTTTTGTTAAAATAGCAGGACAAACAAGAACCAGTAAGTGAAGCACTGACTGAAAATCAAAATCAAGACAATAATAATGCACATTGTGCTATGAATGGTAAAATGGATAATGTACTGAATTTATCTAGTTATAGGCTTACTGATGCTGATATTTCACTTTTATCATGTGGCATAAAATTTGTCCCAGCAGGGATGGATAATGTTGTAAGCACTGTTACTGATCTTAAAGTTTTTGTTCGAAATATGAATTTAAAATGTATTTTTAAGGATTCTAATATGACTGTAGGGTACTTGTAAAAGAGGCAGTACCTTTATACCAATGGGTGAACCAGTTATTAGTGCTTTTAGTAGCATTTGTGAGAAACAAATTTGACAACTATATAACCAAAGTTCTTTTAAAAAGATGTATAATTGAACACAAGATAAATTTAATTCACTTAGAGCTTTACAAGAAAATGAATATATTGTTATAAAAGAGTCAGACAAGGGTGGCTGTATTGTTTTAATGGATTTGTGTAAATATATTGCAGCCATGAATGATTTAGTCTCTGATGTGCAAACTTTTAAAGTTATTAATGACAAGGAAATTAATGCAATTATCAGTAAAATTAATATATATATATTTACAATTTGCAACTTATGAATGATATAGATGTGAATACTTTTAATTATTTTACTGTAGCATGTCCAACTATTCCAGTACTATATGGACTACCAAAGGTGCATAAATCCCCTCATAATCCACCAATGAGACCTATCGTCTCTGGAAAGGGATGGATAACAGAACCTTTATCAGTTTACTTACAGGATGTACTAAAAACCTATTTAAAGTTTGTACCAAGTTATATTAAAGATACAGGTGACTTTTTGACTAAATTACATGATTGGTGGGATAGAAATTTGACTACAGAGTTTTTGTTTGCTACATTAGATATTAAATCATTATTTAGCGTAATTCCCAATACTTATGGCATTGATCGAATCAGAGAAATTCTAACAGAGCATGGTCACCATACTGTGAGGGAAGTTGCAACACTTTGTGAACTCTTGGAATTAGTGTTAGAACATAATATATTTATTTTCAATAAGCAAATATACCACCAAACATCAGGGGTAGCAATGGGAATTGCTGTGGAAATACATATGCCAACCTGACTCTGAGTAAGTGGGAAGAATTGAATATTTATGGTGAGAATAATATTCATGCCCTTAAAATACTCTTCTACAAACGTTTTGTCAATGGCATTTTTTTTAATCTGGGGAGGAAATCGAAATGATTTGAATGATTTTCTTACATATTTAGGTCAAACCACTGATTTTCTGAAATTTGAAATGAATATGTCTGACACTGGGATACATTTTTTGGATGTTCAGGTTTTTTTGACTGAGAATGGTTTGGATACCTGTATGCACAAAAAAAATATACAGACAAATAAATACCTTCATAAGAATAGTATGCATGCAAGGCATACTTTTAAAGGTATCACTAAAAGCCAGTATTTACAAGCTAGTAGACTGAATACCAGAACTGACCTTTGTGTTAGACAGATGGATGAAATGACCAATGACTTTTTAATTAGAGATTATGATGTCAATGAATTGAATGTAGTTAGAGAAGATGTGATGAGGTCAAGGGAAGGGCAGGCAAAACCCTTCTTTTCAGATCAGGCTAACATTAATAATACATATACACAAAATACAGATGTGCTGCCACTGAGGTATTTAATGACCTACAGCAGAGCTAGTGAACCCATTGAGAGAATTATTAAAGAAAACTGGGATATGCTAAAGGTTATATCTGGCTATGAAAAATGGTTATCTGACAAACCCCTATTTACATACAGGAACTGTGAAAGTTTAAAGCAACGGTCATGCTATACTTTTCCTTGAATAAACAAGGTCATATTGACCTTAGTACTAAAGGAACTGTGCCATGTTATAATTGGTCCTGTTGTTCGAACATCTGTCATTCGAATGAGTTTGTATATCCTATTAGTAAGAGGAGATTTTTTTTTAACTGTACAGCTACATGTAATACCTCCTTTGTGGTATATTTGGCGACCTGTACCTTATGCTCAGGATTCTATGTAGGCAAATCAACTAGGGCATTATGAGACAGGATCATAGAGCATAGGTATGACATATGCAGGGGTGTGGAGACTAATTGTCTAGCGAAACATGTGCAGGAGCAAGGGATGCTACATCAATTTATATTCAGAGTTATAGAATACCTAAAACCTAATATTAGACGTGGGGATATTATTAATAAATTAGATATAAAGGAATATGAATGGATTGTTCACATGCAAGATGATATACATCCAGGCTTAAATAAACAAGTAACTTTTAAACCAATTTTAAAATTAAAACAACAAATGATTACATACATTTTATTTTATGTATTGGAGTTTGCATTATGAACTATCTACAGCCTCTTTTATTTTATTCTTTATTTTTTTTATTTTTATGTCAATTTTAATTTTCATAAATTTTATTTGTAAGCTTCATTATGTACTTATTTTTAATACAGAATTAGTACTTTAATTAGTGTTGTTATGTGATAGGATAGGTTGTGTTGTGTGCTTTGCTTTGAATATTTAAATGGAAGACTGTTTTGAATTGTTTTAAACACTGAAGAAGGACTAGATATCTGAATGTTTTGTTGAATAAAATTGCTTTGCGTTGTGAAGAGTGCTTGGTTGTTACTTTGGACTTTTGGTGTTACTCTTCACTTTATCCATCTGCTCATCTTTGATTTTTTGATTCTTCACTTCTGGATTATCTCCATTTGTAGTTACTTCTCCAGCACCTTACTCTCTGCTTTATGTAAAGATAACAAGCAAATCATTTGTTTTCACTAATCTCTTCACTGTTGAGTGTATTTCATGCCATATTGTGGATTTGTTTAGAGTAGAAAATACTGAGACAGAACTTTTATATTGATTCTGATATCTGTCCTTCTGCTAGAGGCCAGCAGTGATTCAGATTTAACAGTTAAACACATGCCTCATATCCTTATTGGAAAGGCTGCAGATAGTTGGGATAATCGCAGATCTTAAAATGCTCCACAGCTTTTGAGTAATACTAGAGGAATCAAAGGGGCACATTTTGGAGACATGTTTAACATTATCTGCATCAGAAAAGAAATCTGTAAGCCTTTCCAAACAGAAACAGTACTCAAATAAATTCATCCCAAGGGATCCACATGTGTCACTCATTGACAGGGACAACAGGTGCTGAGTGAGGTTTCATTTTGGGAATAAACTCTTCGCTAGGCTCGTAAGGGCCCCAGGGCCATTAGTCTAGTAACCCCCTATGATCCTATGGACAGAAACAGTTCTCTAACACAAAAACAGTACTCTAACAAAGAAGCAGTACTCTAAAACTTCCTATATATGTATATTTTCTCTCTCCTCTCTCTGGTAGGAAAATATTTGTACCAGCCACGCCTAGAAAGACATGTTTGTCTATATTGTCTCATTATGCTTCTACCAGATTATCTCATTGCAGGTTGTTACACATTGCAAGTCACTAAACAAAGTTAAGCTATAATGCCCTTGTCAAACAAGGTTACCAACTGTCCATCTTTATGCAGGTCTGTCCCTGTATTAGCAGTTGTGTACTATGAAAATACATGAACAATGGCAAATGCACTGGCACTTTAGAACTAGAAATATTTTCTAAAGTTCCACTAATTGTTGCATAAAACAATCATCCTGTATCTGAAACACTAAGCACTAGGTAGCCTATCTACCACAAGATGAGTGGTTACTGGCCCAGAAATTGTAGTTTATTGGCCATTTGGGCAGTTTTTCCATTTCTTTCAACTTCCTGGTCCAAAAGCCTGTATTTGCACTTTTCCCGCCTTTCCTGTAACTAGTCTAGTCCAGATACAGATTTGCTGTATCCAAGACTGCATGTAAGCTTCTCAGCCCCCCAAGCCTGTCTGTGTTGGAGGGAAGCCTTCTAGCTTATCAGTGGAAGTGGTAAGCACTACGTATCCTACCACAAGAGGAGTGGTTATTGGCTCAGAAAGTGAAGTTTATTGGCCATTTGGGCAGTTTTTTCCATATCTTTCAACTTTCTGGTTTAAAAGCCCACATTTGTGCTTGTTTCCGCCCTTCCTTGTAAATAGTCTAGTCCAGATACACATTTGCTGTATCCAGAACTGTTTGTAGCTTCTGAGCAGTGCCAAAGTCTGCTCTTCAATTTTTCCCTTAGACCTGCTAGCTCTCTCCTGCACTTTTACTAGCTTATCAGTCTAGCACTTTACCAGACTTCTTGTAGCAATTATTGTAGCACACAAAAGTGCTACTAGCACTAAATGTTCTACAAGAAAACAGCTCCAGTACTTATTATTAATACCCACCCATCCAGGCATGTCTAAAGGTCAGTTCCCTGTGCTTTCTCCTATTAACCTGGTGAACTTGGGCATCGTGAGGCAATGTAGCAACTGCCTCATGTACCCCGACAACCCTCTCCTCTTACCTCCCAATACTCAGACTTACGAGAGATGCACTTATATATCCAAACTGGAAGCCAGGCACTCTCCAGCCAAGACCAGAATAGCTAAAAAACTTTCTTACACTGTGAAGGACAACAACGAGGAAAAGAAAAGGCAAACAGTATTAAAAACTCCTGTCGTCCACCACGGCAGTAAAACTTGATAATAAAATCAAAACTTTAATAAAAAAGAGAATATAACATAAAACAAGCAGTCCTCGGTCTTCAGATAAGCACTTTTGGCAAATATGCTTTCCTCAGATCGTAAAAAAGGACTGTTCAGCTTTTGTATTTATAAGGCAACACAGCCATTCATTTGTGACACGCCCTTTTTGCAAACCAAAAGGAGGCCAGCTAGCAAAGACCGGAATAGCTGGTCAAGAGGAGAAGGTCAACACTTGCACCATACCACATGGAACACACAGTGCTCCAGAACACACAACAGCACTGCCTTCACATAAAAACACGAACTACACACCTGCCTTTGCAGACGCTCTCAATAAAAATCTACTCAAACAGCAGAGACCTCCAAGGCAGAAATGCACTCGACCTCCACAACACAGCACTAATCACGAGACACATAACTCTCCTAAAAAGTGTGCCACTCAACCAAAGCCCCTAAGGCAGAACAGCATGCCCAACACACTAGTCATAGGTGACTCGATAGTGAGGCACACTGATGTCACACTCATTAGGTTTAATAAGAAGAATGTAACAGTCAGCTGCCTGTCAAGTGCCAGGATCCACCACATAACGCACGCACTCAGGCCCTTCAACAACAGGTACAAATATGACTCTGTCATTGTACATGTGGGTGTGAATGACCTGAGATATACCTCCCTGGACTACATGAAAAGAGACATGGAGGAGCTCTCAGATTATTTAGCCCAGGCGGGTATGACCCTAGCCCTGAGCAGCACCCTACCATCACCCAGAATGATACCACAGTACAAGCAGAAAATGATCGATTTCAACAATTGGCTAAGTTTATGGTGTTATTCTAAGGGGATCCAGTATCTGTCTGCCTGGGATGACATGATTAACAGACCTCGATGCTTTGCCAGAGATGGCCTGCATCTGTCACCCCTGGACTTCCAGATACTGGCCAAAGCATTTGCCACCCCTATAATGCCTATTTTAGGCAGTGTTCCAAAGACCAAATTACCACCATAACAGCTACAAACAAATACAATCTGGGGGTCATTCTGCTCAACGCTAGAAGTCTAAATCTGAAAATGCACTCGCTCAAAGCACTCCTTAAAATGGAGAACATCAACATTTGTGCTGTAACAGAGACCTGGTTCAAAGCAGCAGAAAGCACCCCTGCACTACCAGGCTATAACTCATTCCATACCTTTTGGCCCCAGAACTTGGACCGAAGCTGCAAAGGTTGTGGTGTTTCCATATTCATAAAGGATGCGCACACCTCCAGACTGGTAGCCCAACATAACACATCAGAGATACTTCAGGTGCAGTTAACATTGGGTAAGACAATGATTCAGGTCGTAGCCTGCTATAGGTCCCCAACAATGTCCCAAGACTTACACTCCATGTTCCTAAGCACATTTGAGAATATTAGGGTCCAACCTAACACTCTCATACTGGGCGACTTCAACTACCCCTCCATTAACTGGAAAAACTACTTGTGTACCAATACACTTGCCCAACGTTTCCAGGAATTCATTAATTCAAATGCCCTGGACCAGCTCGTTCTTACCCCCACTAGAGGTAGCAACATCCTTGACCTGGTCATTACTAACATGGGCAACCATTGCTCTACACCAATAGTTAACTCCACTCTGGTTAGATCCAACCACAAACTAATCACCCTGGAAATCCACACCCTCCCACAAACCACCCCCCCCCCCCACAGAGGTAACCACGATGGAAAACTTCTCCAAAGCTAACTTTGGGCTCCTAAAAACAGAGGCGGCTAATTTCATGGCACCCATGCAAATGGAGAATAGTTGCATGATCGCTGAATCATACACAATGCACTGTACGAACATGTACACAAATGCATGGATCTCGCCATACCCAATAGAACCAAGATGCACTTCTCCAAAAAAAGGAAGCCAATCTCGTGGCCCCCTGCCTTAAACAAACTCTACAACAGGAGGAGGAAACTGATGCAGAATAACGTGAAGTCCCAAGACTGAAAAAACTCCCTTATCAGCCTCAACAAAAAGTTGAGATCACTCATCAAATCCTCTAAAGCTAGATATGAAAACAGAATTGCACCATATAGTAATGACAATCACAAGGCCTTCTATAGTTATGTAAAGAATCTCCATGGCAATACCCAGATTTGCTCTGAGCTACTGCACAATGGTACCTCCTATACTGAGCCAACAGATATTGCCAATATATTGGCCGACAGATTCAATGCCAACTTTACCCCTCTCCCCCCCAAAGGACCAATCACAATACCATTAGAATGCCAGGCATCCAGTATTACTGCTGCACAGGTTAAAGCAGCACAGTCCAAGGCAAAGAATACAGCTTCCATGGGACCTGACAATATCCCTGGCTGTGTTTTACATGAACTACAGAGTGAACTGGCACCTCACCTCTGCGCCTTCTTCAATCACAGCCTCACCTCAGGCATTGTCCCTACTGAATGGTACACTGCTACAGTCATCCCTCTCCACAAAGGAGGAGCGACTACAGACCCTGGGAACTATCGCCCCACTAGACTGACGAGTCTGATATGCAAAGTTATGGAACACGTCAACATGGACCTAATAAACAAGGATATAGGGAATCTCCAAACTCTGGATCCCACACAGTTTGGTTTTGTGAAGGGTAGATCATGTGTGCTCAACTTGGTCGACTTCTTTGAGTCAGTCACCAGAGCTGTGGATGAAGGCAAGGTGGTTCATACAGCCTACCTTGATCTGGCCAAGGCATTTGATACCATTCCCCATTCAGGAATCATAGAAAAACTCACTAAGCTAGGCATCAACCCCTATATCACTAGGTGGGTTGCAAACTGGCTCACAGATAGAACCCGCAGTGTGAAAGTAGCAGACTCCAAGTCAGACTGCCAAACAGTCATGAGTGGAGTCCCACTGGGTTCTGTCCTGGGTCTTCTCCTGTTTGGTATCTACTTCTCTGAAGTCCAGGCCAACACAAAGGGTCTCTGGCTGACAAAGTTCGCAGACGATTGCAAGTTGTGAGCTATTATTAACTCCCCAAGTGATGTTGACATCCTACAGAAAGGCCTCACTGAGACCAACGACTGGTGTCAGAACCATGGCCTTAAGCTCAATGCCAAATAATGTGTCATCATCCCCTTTGGGAAAATCCCAGTTCCCATGAATTACCACATCAATGGTAGTCCACTGAATAGAGAAGGTGTTATAAGAGATCGGGGAACATAGGTTGACAGCAGCCTCTCTTCTGACCACCACATTGCACTGTGGTCAGAAAGTCCTTCTATGTGGCACATCTCATTACTAAGGGTTTTGCATCCAGGAAGAAAGAGGTCATTGTCTCCCTCTACTATTCCCTCATTAGGCCAGTCATCGAGCACAATGCCCCATTTGGCATGTACCTCACTAGACACCTGCAACAACTGGAGAGACTGCAAAAGTACCTCACAAAGAGGATCCCAGGCCTTAAACACTTGTCCTATATGAACAGACTCAAAAAACTCCAACTATTCTCTGTCTCATATCGCCTACTTAGAGGCGATCTCTGCTTGACATACAAAGCCATGTCTGATCCAGCTCTGTTAGAAATGCTACATCTAAAGAAATCCCAGTCCCTCTGCACCACACTCTCCAGTGACCCCAACCTCATCACCACAATCAACAGAACGTGCTGGTGGGACAGGTTCATAACCCAGAGACTGCCCTTGCTATGGAATAGACTTCCATATGAAAAACAGAGCACCTCACTGGCCTTCTTCAAGAGGAACCTTGATGAGTGGATGGGAAATAGAAAATTCACCCCGAGGATCACTCCATTGTCTCTACTCAACAGAGGCACTGGGAACTAAGGTTGGGTGGCACAATGTCAGGGTAATCCTATGGGCTAGGTTTGTAAAGGCTCCAGGGCCATTAGCCTAGTACACACCTATGAACCTTAATATCATTAAACTTTGTCTTCTTTATAGAAATAAAAAATTCCTGTCAAACAAAGCCAAAATCACCTTGTTCCTTGCCTTCCTTCTCCTAAGTCTATTTTATGGCTCACAAATCCTCACCAACCTTGAGAACTCCCTCTTAAAATTAGAAACTCTTATAATAAAGTTGCCAGATTTGCTATTAATCAGTCCTATAAATTTCACCACTGTCTTTCTCTTAAAAGCTTGTACTGGTTAGAATTCCCCTACCAACTACTTCCCTCTCAGCTTTAAATCATTAATTCCATCCTGTATCTGCCCTCCTTCTGTCCTGACATCTCCTCACTTGTCACCCTCTACACCTCTCCCAGGAATCTCCGAAACACTGACCAAAATCTACCTCAAATTTACAAAACAAAAAACAAAATAGGACAAAACCAATATAGTTTCTCCTCTGCCTTCTCTTGGAACAAACTCCTCCTGGATAATCAAAGTATTAAACAACCAAAACAATTCAAAGCTACAAATAAAATCTTTCTAAGTTGTTCCTGGACCTGTCATTCCACACACCCTCTTTTCCTGTCTACCGTTACCTCCTCAGCTTTCTCTTTCTTTCCTCGCCCCTTCTTTTTTTTTTCCTCATCCTCTTTCAATAACCTTAACTGTTGAAAGTGACTTGTAAATAGCTTTGACTACCTGCTATAACTTTCTACTCATATATGTTTATGTCTAAACTATTTAACAAAATATCTAGAGGTTAATATGCTATTCTGACATTCCTTTTAATATTGCTATGTAGCTTCAACCTTTGTAACGGTTTTCTTGATAGTGACTGTATATCTTTGTGAAACTTGGTGCATCAATATTAGAAATTAACTACAAACTAACTTTTTAAATATTGTACTTTACTTTGCATGTGTTAATTGTGGAGCTTTTCTCCCTGGGCCTCCACTGAAAAAGGGCAACAACTCAGTCGGACGAGCCCAGTCAACAAATGTCGAATAAATAAATAATAAATAAATGATATCCAAAAATGTGAGCAACTCAACACCTATAAAAAAAATAAGTTTTTATTTCAGGCTAAAAATATGAAGTCCATTCCTTTGCATTGGTTGTGGGTATGGTTTGTACTGCAAAATCTGAAGTTTTTGCAACAAATGTCTCCCTTTCTGTGTCTGAAATTGTGGCAACCATATTACCAGACTACCTCTTCATTCCATTATAACCAGAATCTGTCAAGAAGAATCACAGCTATCCCAGTAAGACTATATTACAATACTGCAGCAGGTCTAACTGGAAAACAAAAACTGGGAAAAGTAGTATAGGATATAAATTCTAATAATGAGTTTCTGGTATGGGAATGATTCACAAAACAATGAAAAAATTATACGACAACTTCTACTGAATTAAGACACAAGACATTGCAATGATTTACTGAATCACGAACTAAGAGCAATGATTTAAAGTCTGTGTTTGATTAAAGTATTGTCAAATAATCGTACATTTCATCATGTATTTCTTCCAGAACACTTTAATAGGAACAGTTGTTAAAATCAGCATTTACACAGAAAGAATCCTACTTCCTCAAATGTTCAAAAAATGAAACAAAGGCACCCTAATACTAGCTTACTCAAAAAGTAGTGACAGAATCATGAATGCATATGTCTGACTTGTACAGTGAAGAAATATGCCACTATGTACAGTAAAGAAATATGTCACTATAGTAATAATTTTATTACGGAGACATGATAGATGTAAATTCCATTTAAAACCTGCACATTGTTAATGTAATATGGTCTGGGATCAAAAGGAAGTGTTTTGAGATTTCATTTAATGTTGTTAAATCAGCCATCTGATCATTCTGGGATAGAAAATGGCTAAAATATTTTTCTGTGGCAGTGGATGGATGAAAGGTTTTGCATCTCAGACTTCCTTCCTTTAATTCTGTAATTGGTGATTGTTTCACCAGTGTTCTACCCCAGTAAATTAATTTAAACAAATAAATAAATAAACAATGTCTAACTGCAACTTCTACAAAAGAATTGGAAGGCATTTTGATGTCTATGATAACTAGCAGCTTTAATGATGTAACACTTAAAATATATCTTTATCAAATACTATTAAATGTTTCTGAGAACCTTGCCATTGGATCTATGCAGCACATTTACATTATTGTGCCTGTAGTATGTCAAAGTACTGCCTCATAATTAGTCTTAAAAGCTCTGGTTTTAAACATTTTTCAGTGTGTCAAAACCAAATTGCAGGTAACCTAACCAAGAATGACACATCCATCAAAACATAGAGCCAGTTGCCAAAAGAATTCCTCTCATTGTAACTCTGCCATTATACAATGACCCCCCCCCCATTAATATTCCAAAAAGTGCACGCTGATTGATCAGCGTGCACGTTGTAAATCGGTCGCTCGGACTTTTTCCATTAGTATAAGACTTTTTTTTTTCTTACAGCAATGGAGAAAGCAATATCTCCGTTGCTTTTTAGAAAGTGTCTCGCTATGTTAAAGGAGTTTAACATAGCAAGACAGCTTTAAAAAAAGCAACGGAGAAAGGAAGATCTCCGTTGCTTTTTTTAAAGCTGTCTCATTTTGTTAAACTCCTTTAACATAGCGAGACACTTTCTAAAGCAACAGAGAAAGCAAGATCTCTGTTGCTTTTTAGAAAGTGTCTCGCTGTGTTAAAGGAGTTTAACGGGTGGTGCTGTGGTAGCGTTGTCGCCTCACAGTAAGACATTGTCCTGTTCGATTCTCAGCTAGACCGTCTTCTGTGTGAAGACATGCGTGAATGGGCGTACCTTCGTTGAAGGTTCTGCGTCAGAGCTGGTAACTCGGCACGTAAAAATCTACTGCTATTCATTAGCAGACCGGCGTTCCATTGTGGTGACCCCTAACCGGGAAAAGCCGAAAGACACAACAACAACATGTTAAAGGAGTTTAACATAGCGAGACAGCTTTAAAAAGAGCAACGGAACTTTCTCTGTTGCTTTTTTAAAGCTGTCTTGCTATGTTAAACTCCTTTAACATAGCGAGACACTTTCTAAAAAAGCAACGGAGATCTTACTTTCTCTGTTGCTTCCACCCACAGCTCTGATGTACTGTGTGAGCATACACATGCGCATTACATCAGGACTGCCGCAGAATACCGGACAGCTGCGGAAGGGCAGCAAGGAGGCATTATACAATGCCATTGTTTAAGAAAACTAAGTATTTTTTTCTTAAATAATGTCATTGTATAATAGCAATAACCCACTTCTGGGTGTGGGCAATGCTGGATTTACCCACGGTTGTCTTTGTTTGGCCACTCGGGCTTTGCCCTCGTGACCAAACCATGCCAACAATGGGTAATTCCAGCATTACCCACACACAAGCGTGGGTTATTGCTTAATGATTCCAAAAGACATTCTCTCTGCATGTAAGAGACTTACTTCAGTGTAAAGCCTTATCTATAAACAGACTTACACAAAGACCAGATTGCAAAGATCTGCTCTTTTGGAATTCGGCCTATAGATTCCAATAGTAGCTGAGGAATAGCGTCCTGTCTAGTGTGCCTATTCCAGTACTTACTAGACAAGTTACAGATTCCACTCACCCATTTTTTTATATTTTATTGTTTTACCTTAGCCTTCACACTTTTGTTTGTGTGATACAGTCTTAAGCTATTTTACTGTTTTTGACTGCAGTACTTTCTCAAGCGGTTGGTCCCATAGCTCATCACCTTTCTGGGAAATAAAATGTCTCCTTTGTTCCATTGTGGTGGTCATATTGTCGCTTAAAATTATTTAGTTTTGTTCCAATACATTTATTTTTGAATGACAAAATACACTTAGAATATACTAGAAAACTTCTGGTATTTAAATATACTCTAGTATATTTACTGGGGATCACTACTAAATCCCAAATACTTACAATACCGAAGACCGGAATTCTGAGACCAGATACCCGAAAGACGAGAAGACCGGAAGACCAGAAGCGTGAATTTCTAAATCGCGAAGTATGGGGATGCTGAAGTAGCGCTTCTGGTGTTGCAGTTTGTGAATGGATAGTTCGAAGGTCAGGTAAGTATCTATGTTTGATTGTGTTGGGTAGGGGCTTTAGAGTGTGTGTAAGTGTGTGTTGTGACTGTGATGTGTGTGTGTATGAGGGGAATGTAGGTTGTGGTGGTCTTTTTGTGTGTTTGTCTGTATAGTGCGACCTTGGAGTTAGAATATTTATGTAGGGTGGGTGCAGGGGGGGGGCTTGCCCCCCTGCTTTTATGTAGTTTAGGTTTGTGTGTTTGTGTTTTGGGTGAAGGTGTGTGTATCTGTATGTCTGTGGTGTATGTTTAGTGTAGTGTTCGGGATTTTAAATTTCGCACTTCTGGTCTTCTTGTCTTTCATGTATCTGTTCTCAGGATTTTGGTCTTCGATATTGTAAGTATTCGGGATTTAGTAGTGATCCCATTTGCTGACATATGTCTTCAATACTACTGACCAATTATGGGTTTTGGTTGAAAATCCATAAATTATGCAATCCTCAGAACAGTAAGGCTTAAGTATGAGCATGAGGGGCAAATACAGTAAGTCCCAGGTTGCTATAACCCAGAGTTTTCCCCCTTTGTTGAAGTATGGCAATTTTAACAACATAATAAATGAGAGGTGTGGGGCAGGCACCCCTCACCATGTTATGAAGTCCAAGTGGTACCCATGCAAAATTATTTCATTGTATTGTAGTGATGTTTGACTTTCCCTGTGTTTCTTTTCCAATCTTGGATTATCTTGCAGAGCTGTAGGACATGCACTTCTGATATGGAGCTATTAATTTGTTTATTCTCTCCCTTTAGATGTCTTTGGTTTAAGACTGTGCAACATTTTGTAGCCCTTCTCTGAGCTTCCTCTATCCTATCCATGGATGAGGTTCGTACAACAGGTTTACAGCATAGTGAGGCAAAAGCCCATTACACCATACTTCACCATTGTACCATAGCTCTCAATTGACACTAATTTTGCAGAATGTCCCTGATTTTCCCTCATATCTGTGGACATGCGGTGGGGTGCTGCGGTAGCGTTGCCACCTCACAGTAAGATGTTGTCCTGTTCGATTCTCAGCTAAAGCGTCTTCTGTGTGGAGACATGCATGAATGGGCGTACCTTCGTTGAAGGTTGTGTATCAGGGCTGGCAACTCGGTACATAAAAATCTACTGCCAATCATTAGCGGACCGGAGTTCCACTGTGGCGACCCCTAACCGGGAAAAGCCAAAAGATACAACAATCTGTGGTCTGTACTCTATAAAATGTGTGGTTTTCTAGCACATCAAGGAGGATTGCAATCACTAAGTAATCGCACACATTTGACTTTCAGACTTCATATCTGTGAGAAAATACAAGCTAAGGGAAAAACAATGTTATTCTAGCAACTGTTCAAGTATTAAGGCCAATATTTTAAAATCTGTCCTGGATTTTGGGCTTTTGTTCCACATTATTTTGTTGGCTTTGTCCCTGATCCTGGTGCTAACAGGCTGAACACTAGCCTTTGGGATGGGAGTGCGTCACAGACTTATGCCTTGGTGCACCATAAGATATGGCACAGTACAGTAGACTGTTAATGAGAATTATACTATGCCAACTCAACTTCCAATTCTCAGAAACCAGGGTTCTTTTGTACTGGAACCAGTTATATACCAAAGCATCAAGGTGAATAATATACTGCTATGCTTCCAGCTCGAGAGCAACCTCGACCCTGCTCAAGGCATATTGTCATAGTAAAGAGACCTGACACATCTCAGTGCTTATTTTCCATGCTTCTCTTCATGCAGTATAAAAACAGATCAGTTTGTCCTGTCTTTGCTGAAACTCCCTATAAATATGCATTTACATTCTGTGTTTACACAAAGTTGGCTTGCTGGAATATAGAACTCATTGCAATGACTTGTTTATGTAGATAATTAGTTATTTAGTCTAGTAATGTATAGTAAAATCAAGTAATCCAGTGTATCATTAAATGCTCCCTTTCAGCTCTGTGTCACAAGTATTGAGACTTGAAATTGCACGTACAAGATAACTGAAAAATAAAGTACGATTTGAACAAAAAAGCAGCAAATTTTAAAACTTCAATCCAAAACAGGTCCAGACCAGTAACCACAGCAAGCCAGGACGCAATGAACGAAGTCACAGAGCAATTTCACAGAAAATACGTTTATTCACTATAAACAATTCGTTAAGCGCTTTCATTTAAGTAGGTACTGAACTTCATCAGAACAATTAAGTCAATCTCAACTTAGCAATTATACAATTTCAAAAAATCACATGACCAGCAAAGACTGAACACTTAAAGACACAAAGATTTAAAATTCTAATTCTAACCCATGAGCCCCCCCCACATACACACACACACACACACACACACACACACACACACACACACACACACACACACACATCCAAATATCATAATACTTCAATTTTAAAATGGGAGCTAATGAACAACACTCATTTAACCCTGGTTGAACAGTTGCATTCAACTTAATCTGCCATAAAACTTCCTTATAATTTAAAGGTGGTAGTTTTACTTTGTTCATCAAGCTTAATATAATCTAAAACATGAAACTTAAAATCATGTCCCTGATTAATACTAATGTGCCTATACAATGCATTGATAATTTTTTTTATTTTTTATATCTAAAAATGTTCGTATACTCGATCTCTTAGTCTCCTTGAAGTCTTCTCTGTATAAAAACTTGGACATTTGTCACATAAAGCTGCATATACTACATTACAAGAATTGCAATTGAAATATTGGTTCTATCCATATTTTCTGTAAGCTACGACCGCATGTTCCTTGCCAAGTATAAAGCTGCATATACTACGTTACAAGAATTGCAACTGAAATATTGGTTCTGTCCATATTTTCTGTTAGCTATGACCGCATGCTCCTTGCCAAGTATGTGGTTACACTGGCTACAACTCCTACACTGATATGTGCCAGTTTTTTTTTGCATGGGTTTGTCAGACTATGGGTGCTACCCCTTTCTAATAATTGTTTAAAAGATGTGTCCTTTCTAAACATTACCTTAGGCTTTGTTCCAAGTTTTTGTATTATGTCAATGTCATTAGAAATAAATCCACCAATTAGTGTGCATAATGTTCACTATTTCTTGTGAATCAAAACAATAGGTAGAAATAAATACCATTTTATCCAACTGACCTGCATTGTCATCTGAAGATAGCATACTTTGATTGCTATTTAAAATGGGAAAGTAAGTGCCCTTTTCTCTCTCATGTACTACCTCAAGTTTAATGCTGTTAACTAACTCACAAGGGTAACCTCTTGCAGGAAAAAATTCCATTAGTTTCCCACATTCAATCAAAAAATTGGTGTGTTCTGAAACCATACGGGCTACTCACACAAATTGGCCTTTAACTACGGCCTGTTTCTGGTATTGTGGGTTCCAAATTGAATAGTTAAGGTACGAATTCGAAAATGTAGGTCTTCGATATACATTGGAGACATATTTACTATTCACCCTATCCTTTGATACTCTTACATCTAAGTAAGCAATGAATTCCATATCCTATGTACAAGAAATTTTTAAAAACTCCGTTCCCTGTGCTTTCTCCTATTAACCTGGTGAACTTGGGCATTCTGAGGCAGTGTAGCAACTGCCTCATGTACACAGACAACCCTCTACTCTTACCACCCCACACTCAGACTTCTGAGAGTTGCACTTATATATCCAAACTCGAAGCCATGCACTCTCAAGCCAAGACCGGAATATCTGGGCAAGAGAAGGTCAACACCTGCACCACACATGCAACACATAGCCCTCCAGAACACCCACCATCACAGCTCTCACAAAAATACAAACCACACACCCACCTTCATGGAGGCTCTCAATAGAAATCTAGCCAAACAGCAGAGACCTCCAAGGCAGAAACACACTCGACCACCACAACACAGCACAAACCACAAGACACACAGCCCACCTACACAGTGTGCCCCTCAACTTAACCTCTAAGGTAAAACAGCTTGCGCATTACACTAATCATAGGTGACTCAATAGTGAGGCACACTAATTTCCCACTCACTAGGTTGAATAAGGAGAAGGTAACAGTCAGCTGTCTATCAGGTGCCAGAATCCGACACATAACACACACACTCAGGTCACTCCACAACAAGTATGACTCTGTCACTGTCCATGTCGGTGTGAATGACATGAGGCACACATCCCTGGACTACATGAAAAGAGACATGGAGGAGCTCTTGGATTATGTGGCCCAGGCAGGTATGACCCTAGCTCTGAGCAGCATCCTACCATCACCCAGAATGGCACTACAAGCAGAGAATGATTGACTTCAACAATTGGCTAAGTTTCTGGTGCCATTCTAAGGGGATCCAGTATCTTCTTGGGATGACATGACTGACAGACCTCTGGGTTTTCCAACTACTGGCTAAGGCTCTTGCCACCCCTATAGTGCCTTTTTTAGGTGATGTACTAAAGACCAAATTACCACCATAACAGCTATAAATAAATGCAATCCGAGGATCATGCTGCTCAATACTAGAAGTCTAAATCTCAAGATGCACTCACTCGAAGCACTCCTCAAAATGGAAAACAATGACATTTGTTCTGTAACAGACCTCGTTTAAAGCAGCAGAAAACACCCCTGCACTGCCAGGCTATAACTCATTCCACACCTTTCAGCCCCATAACATGAACCAAAGTTCCAAAGGCAGTGGTGTCTCCATAGTCATAAAGGATATGCACACCTCCAGACTAATAGCCCAGCATAACGCATCTGAAATACTTCAGGTACAACTAACATTGGGTAAGACTGCGATCCAGGTCATAGCCTGCTATAGGTCCCCAACCATGTCCCAAGACTCTCACTCCATGTTTCTAAGCACCCTGGAAACTATTAGGGTCTAACCCAACACTCTCATACTAGGTGACTTCAGCTACCCCTCTATCAATTGGTAAAACTACCCGTGCACCAATACACTGGCCCAACACTTCCTGGAATTCATCAATTCCAATGCCCTGGACCAGCTCATTCTTACCCCCACTAGAGGAAGCAACATCCCTGACCTGGTTATTACTAATATGGACAACTGTTGATCTACACCAATAGTCAATTCCTGCCTGGTTAGATCCGACCACAAACTAATCACCATGGAAATCCACATCTCACCACCCCCCCCCCCCCACACACAAAGCTAACCACCACGAAAAGCTTCTCCAAAGCTGACTTTGGGCTCCTAAAAACAGAGGTGGCTAACTTCACAGCACCCATGTCAATGGAAAATAGATGCATGACTGCTGAATCATACACCAATGTACTGTATGAACATGTACATAAATGCCTGGAACTAGCCATACCCAACAGAACCAAGATGCTCTCCTCCAACAAAAGGAAGCCAATCTGGTGGTCCCCTACAATTAATAAACTCTACAACAGAAGGAAAAAACTGTTGCAGAAAATGTGAAGTCCCAAGACTGGAAAAACTCCCTAATTAGCCTCAACAAAAAGTTGAGATCCCTCATCAAAACCTCTAAAGCCAGCTATGAAGGCAGAATTGCAGCAGACACTAAAAACAACCACAAAGCCTTCTATAGTTATATCAAGAATCTCTACAGCAATACCCAAATTTGCTCTGAGTTACTGCACAATGGTACCTCCTATACTGAGCCAACAGATATTGCCAACATACTGGCCGACAGATTCAGTGCCATCTTTACCCCTCTCTCCCCCACTAAAGGACCAATCACAATACCGGAGGAATGCCATGCACTCAGCAGTACTGCAGCATGGGTTAAAGCTGCAATGCCCAAGGCCAAGAATACAGCTTTCATGGGACCCAACAATATCCCTGGATGTGTTCTACATGAACTACAAAGTGAACTGGCACCACATCTGTGTGCCCTGTTCAATCACAGCTTCACCTCAGGCTTTGTCCCTACCAAATGACGCACTGCTACAATCATCCCTCTCCATAAAGGGAGAGCAACTACAGACCCTGGAAATTATTGCCCCATTAGCCTGATGAGTCTGATATGTAAGGGTATGGTGCACATCATCATGGACCTAATTAACAAGGATACAGGGAATCTCCAAACTCTAGATCCCATGCAATTTGGTTTTGTGAAAGGTAAATCATGCCTACTCAACCTGGTTGACTTATTTGAGTCAGTCACCAGAGCTGTGGATGAGGGCAAGGCAGTTCATACAGCCTACCTCGATCTGACCAAGGCCTTTGATACCATTCCCCACTCAGGAATTATTGATAAAATCACCAAACTAGGCATCAACCCCTATATCACTTGGTGGGTTACAAATTGGCTCACAGATAGAACCCACAGTGTTAAAGTAGCAGACTCCAAGTCAGACTGCCGACCAGTCACAAGTAGAGTCCCACAGGGATTGGTCCAGGGTCCTCTCCTGT
Organism: Protopterus annectens; assembly: GCF_019279795.1. NCBI lineage: Eukaryota > Metazoa > Chordata > Ceratodontiformes > Protopteridae > Protopterus > Protopterus annectens. The sequence continues at coordinate 504,153,487 of NC_056738.1, forward strand.
TTGGCATCTACTTCTCAGAAGTCCAGGCCAACACGGAGGGACTCTGGCTGACCATGTTCGCAGACAACTGCAAGCTGGGAGCCATTATTAACTCCCTAAGTGATGTAGACATCCTACAGTAAGGCCTCACTGAGACCAGTGACTGGTGTCTAAACCATGGCCTTATGCTTAATGACAAAAAAATGCGTCATCATCCCCTTTGGGAAAAACTCAGTCCCCACTAATTACCACATCAATGGGAGCCCACTGAACACTGAAGGTGTTATAAGAGATCTGGAGACACAGCTTGACAGCAACCTCTCCTTCAACCACCACATTGTCACTGTGGTCAGAAAGTCCTTCTATGTGGCACATCTTATTACCAAGGGTTTTGCATCCAGGAAGAAAGAGGTCATCATCTCTCTCTACTCTTCCCTCATTAGACCAATCATCGAGTATAATGCCACATTTGGCATGTACCTCACTAGACACATGCAAGAGCTGGAAAGGCCACAAAGTACCTCATGAAGAGGATCCTAGGCCTTAAACACATGTCCTACATGGACAGACTCAAAAAACTCCAGCTATTCTCTGTCTCATATCGTCTACTAAGAGGCGATCTCTGCTTGACTTATAAAGTCATGTCTGACCCAGCTGTGTTACAAATGCTACATCTAAAGAAATCCCAATCTCTCCATACCACATGCTCCAGAGAATCAACCTCATTACCACAATCAATATAACATGCTGGAGGGACAGGTTCATAACCTAGAGACTGACCATGCTCTGGAATAGACTTCCCATACATGTCAAACAGAGCACCTCACACTGGCCCTCTTCAAGACAAATCTTGAACAGTGGATGGAAAATAGAAAGTTCACCCCTGGGATCACTGCAGTGGACCTACTTGATAGAGGCACTGGGAACTAACGTTGGGTAGCAGGATGCCACGGCACATCTATGGGCTAGGCTTGTAAAGGCTCCAGGGCCATTAGCCTAGTACACAGATATGAACTAATGAACATCTTGTGCCAGTTGAGTACTGGTGTAGTCATTAGCTCTCTTGTGCCCTTTAAAGGATCAAATGGAGAATAAATGAAAAGAAATGTACACATTAAGGATCTATCTTGATGGGATATTAAACTGAACATTGATGGGACCCAGTTGGAAGGTCCACTTGAGAAAGCTGTTTGCACTCTGAAGTGGTTCTGCTCACTTTTGATTCTTTTTTCTGTTGTTTTTAACCACAAAACAGCCAAAGCTTTATTTATCGATACTTTTGCAGCTGCAAAAAAGTGTAGGCCAAGAGGGAAATGCACAAAGAACGTTTAGTATCACCTTAAGTATTACCAAGGAAACTGGCATTTGTGTGTGAGCAGGCTTTGTATGAAAGGAAGGACATGATTAGTTTCAAAAAATAATGATATGATGTACGTGCATAGAGCAGGTATTGCACTTTATTAAGGAGCAATAAATTGCTGAAATACGTGAATCTGGCCCTCATTTCTTTAATTTTTTCGCACAGTCAGACATCAGCATTGCATTGAATAAGTACTCTTTGGCAGCGTGGGCAAGATGTCTGAGTTACCATCAATCCATTTTTTTAGACTAACTGAAGATCAGAATGATTATCTAGCAATCCAGAAAACCCTATACAAACTCTGGTATATTATTTAGCAAAATGAATGCTGAGGTTTGCAAAAACGCCACCTCAGCCTGACCTTTGTTAAGAAAACTATTGTAAAGCAATGCAGTTAAGCCAGAGAATGGCAAAAAAAATACGTTCTTCATTCTACTTACATGACATTTATGTTACAAAATGGGAGTGAAGGTGAGTAGTGTGGTGGGAGAAAGTCTGAAGAGGGACAGGACTAGAGGCATATGGGGGTGTGGCTTCAGTCCATTTTTTTGCCCCAATGGAAGGTAGCAACTCTAGAACGCAAATGATCATTGACATAGTGGTGCAGTAAATAGCATTGCTGTTGCACAGAACCTGGCTGTCCTTTTTGGTTCTAGGCTATGTCCATGTGAGTTTCATTTGAGTGTTCCAGTTCCATCCAGAACCCAATCAATACGCTGTAGGTAAATTGGCATTCCTCCAATTTACCTATAGATGTGTATCCAGTATGAAAGTGAATGTGTGTGCATCCAGTATGTCAGAGACTAAGTGTGTGTTTGTGTGTATCGTGTGATAGACCAGACTCCTACATAGGATTTGACGTGGTTTGCCAGGTGTGTGTGTGTGTGTGTGTGTGTGTGTGTGTGTGTGTGTGTGTGTGTGTGTGTGTGTGTGTGTGTGTATCGTGTGATAGACTAGAATCCTACATAGGATTTGACGTTGTTTTCTAGGTCAGTGTTAGTGTGTATGTGTGTGTGTGTGTGTGTGTGTGTGTGTGTGTGTGTGTGTGTGTGTGTGTGTGTGTGTGCGCGCGCGTGAGCGTATGTGAAAATAAGCCGCATTGAATAAATAATCTTCAACAGGGTAACAGTAAAAAAGAAAAGTTAATTACTTCTCTTTTAAAATATAAGACATAAAATGTCATAATGTTTAAACTCTTACAGATTCTGAAGGCCTAATGACCACTACATCCCTGACTGTTTAAAGGGGCTTTGATACTATCCTCAACCACTGCCCTAGGCCCAACATAATCTAAAACTGGCCCTGTGAAGAGTTGCATATTACTTTAAAATTACAATTATAATATCATGGTAGAACGTTTGAAGGGCAGCTCCTGACTGAGAAGATTAAGGTGATGTAATCAAGTGTAGATAAAGAAAACAGTTTGCATTTCAGGTGATGCCAAAACAGCAGGAATAATTTCAGTTTGAGAAAAAAATGATTTCTGAATAAAAGCAATTTTGTGTGGCAGCTGTCATGCTGAGTGATAAGCTGACTGATAGTTAACAAATAGCTTGAAAAAAAGTAACACCCTAGCCACAAGCCTCTTTTCTGGGTGTCCAGGAGCACTGTCTAATAAAGTGACTTTCTTCGAGTCACAGGAAGCAAATGGTGGCTGAGGGGATTGAACCCGAAACTATAAGGTGAATCTGATTAACAACAGACAGCCTTGTTTGCATTACATTTCTAGAATTTGTAATAGTGGCAGATGTGGAACCCTTATAATGATCAAGCACCAAGATGTGATGAATGAGGGGGGAAGCTTGTTGACTGGATGCAGTGTGCTGGAGTATACCACATTATTAATGAAAGCATAGCCAGGCATTTTAATGGGTGGTAGAGGAAAATGCAGTGTGTTGGAGTGTACCACTTTATTAATGAATATGTAGCAGAGAATTTGATTGGATAGTAGAGAAGAATGCAGTGTGCTGGAGTATACCATTTTATTAATGAACGTATAGCAGGGCATTTGATTGGGTGGTAGAGGAGAGAATGAGAAGTTTTCAGCAAAGTTATTGTCAGATACTGTTTGTAGTCAGTTCACTGTGAGTCATTAAGGTACATGTAGTAATGTGTTCAGGTCTGGTGTTTGAAGGCAAACTCGTATTACATGCTTGTACTAGTTTAGTTGTTTGATTAGAATGGAGGTCAAACAACATATTGTCATACCTGTACTATACATGAGCACTACCTAACTCTACAAATAGGAGTAGTTTGTCAGCTATGAGCACCAAATGGATTAAGACGTTAGGAAATGGCCTAAAGAGACATAATGGGGAGGGTTTTGAGGAAGACTTACATCAGTTAGAAAATGTCAAGGAAAATAACACTTCATAGGTAGGTACTAGGTTATTAGCCCAAGGGCCTAAGTAAGCCTAGCCAACAAAGTTCTCTGGCTTACGCCAACCCAAGAAAGTTAATTTCCTGTGCCCCTGTCAAGCAGAGCACAGAAGTGATCCCTGGGGTGTATTTCCTATTTCCCATCCACTCATCAAGATTTTTCTTGAAGAGTGTTAATGAGGAACTTTGCTAGACATAGATGGGTAGCTTGTTCCAAAGTATGGGAAGTCTCTTGGACAGGAATCTATCCCTCCAGCATGTCCTGTTTATTGTGGTGACCAGGTTTAGGTCCCTAGAGTGTGTAGCTCGGAAGGATTGGGGTTTCTTTAGGTGTAGCTTGTCCAACAGTTCTGGGTTTGACATAGATTTATATGTTAGGCAGAGCTCACCTGAGAGTAGGCGATATGCTACGGAGTAAAGCTGGAGTTTTTTGAGGCGGTCAGTGTAGGGCATCTGTTTGAGGCCAGTAATCCTCTTTGTGAAGTACTTATGTGGCCTTTCCAGCTGCTGCAGATGTCTGGTGAGGTACATTCCAAAAGGGGCATTGTACTCTATAATGGGTCTAATGAGTGTCGAGTAGAGAACAATGACCTCTTCTTTCCTGAATGAGAACTCTTTTGTGATGAGGTGTGCCCGTAGAACGATTTCCTGACTACTGTGGCAATGTGGCAATGTGATTATCAAAGGATAATCCACCTGGGTCCCAAGGTCTCTTATCACACATTTGGCGTTAAGAAGACTGCCGCCTATGTGGTAATTCATGGGTACAGAGATTTTACCAAAGGGGATAACAGTGCACTTTTTGGCATTGAGCTTGAGGCCATGGCTCTGACACCAGGCATCTGTCTCAGTGAGGCCCTTCTGTAGGATGTCCACATCATTTAGGGACTCGACTATAGCTCCTAATTTGCAGTCATCTGTGAACATCACTAGCCAGAGGCCTTCTGTGTTAGCCTGTACTTCAGAGAAGTAGATACCAAACAGGAGAGGTCCCAGGACTGAACCCTGTGGTACTCCACTTGTCACTGGTTTGAAGTCAGAATTGAAGTCTGCAACTTTTACAGTGTGGGTTCTGTCAGTGAGCCAGTTGTCAACCCATCTTGTGACATAGGGATTTGTACCTAGTTTAGTGAGTTTAACTATAATTCCAGAATGGGGGATGGTGTTGAAAGCCTTGGCGAGGTCAAGCTAGGCTGTGTGAACCACCTTACCCTCATCTACGGCTTTGGTGACTGCCTCAAAGAAGTTGACCAGGTTCAGGAGGCATGATCTGCCTTTCACAAACCCAAACTGGGTGGGGTCCAGAGTTTGGAGGTTACCAATGTCTTTGTTTATGAATTCTATGATGATATGTGTTCCATGGCCTTGCAGACCAGGCTCATCAAGCTAATAGGGCAATAGTTCCCAGGATCAGTGGTGGCTCTCCCTTTGTGGAGTAGGATAACTGTTGCTGTGTGCCATTCAGTGGGCACAAAGCCTGATGTGAGGCTATGATTGAATATGGTGCTTAGGTGGGGAGCCAGTTCGTTCTGAAGTTCATGTAAAACGCAGCCTGGGATGTTGTCCAGTCCCATGGATGCTGTGTTTTTGGCTTTAGAGAGTGCTGCTTTTTACCTGTGTAGTTATGATTACAGGGACTCTGCATTCTTCCTGTATAGATATGGGCCCTTTAGGGGGTGAGGGTGGAGTGAAGTTAGCACTGAACCAATCTGCCAGAATGTTGGCAGTATCAGTTGGTTCTGTAATTTTTGTGCCATTGTGCTGTAACACAGAGCAGATCTGGGTGTTGCCATTGAGATTCTTGACATAGCTATAGAATGCTTTGTGGTTGTCCTTAGAATCAGTGGTGATCTTGTTTTGGTAGCTAGCTTTGGAGGATCTTATAAGGGATCTCAGCTTCTTACTGAGGCTGACCACGGAGATCCTCCACTCATGGGATTTTACTCTTTTACAACAGTTTCTTTCTTTTGTTGTACAGTTTATTTATGGCAGGGGACCACCATATTGGCTTCCTTTTTTTTGGAGAATAGTGTCTTGGTTCTGTTTGGGATAGCACTATCCATGCACTCGTGTAAGTGCTTATTGAGTGCACTTGTGTAGGATTCAGCAGTTGTAACTGTATTGTCCATCTGCCTGGGTGTCATAAAGTTTGACACTTCTGTCTTAAGAAGCATGAAATTGGCTTTGGAGAAATTTTTTACCGTGGTTTTCTTAATGGGGGGTGGGGGCGGGATGTGGATATCTAAGGTGATTAGCTTATGGTCGGAGCTGACCAATGAGGCATTGACTTCAGGTGTGGAACACCGGTCACTCATGTTGGTAATGACTAGGTCTAGGATATTGTTGCCCCTGGTGGGGGTGTGGATAAGTTGATCCAGGGCATTGGAATTTATGAATTCCAGAAAGCGCTGAGTAGTTTTCCCAGCTAATGGTGTGGTAGTTGAAATCGCCCAATATTAGGGTGTTTGGTTGAACCCTAATATTTTCCAGTATACCAAGAAAAGAGGAGTGGGAATCCTGGGGCATGGTAGGGGATCTGTAGCAAGCTACAATTTGGATTGCAATTTTTCCCAGAGTTAGTTGCACTTGGATAACCTCAGATGCATTATGCTGAGCAACTAGCCTGGAGGTGTGGATATCCTTAATGAATATGGACACACCTCCACCTTTGGTGTTCCGGTCCAGGTTAGATGGCCGAAAAGTGTGGTATGAGTTATAGCCTGGTAATGCAGGGGTGCTCTCTGGAGCCTTAAACTAGGTCTCAGTCACTGCACAGATATCAATGTTCTCCATTTTAAGGAGTGCCTTTGAGTGAGTACATTTTGAGATTTAGACTTCTATCATTGAGTAGCATTACCCTCAATTTTTGCTTGCCTGTTCCTGTTATAGTGGTAAATTTGTCATTTGAACCTTGCCTAGGGGACATGAGAGAGGGAGGTTTCATTTCTGTTATCCATTTTCTATGGACATGACATCTGGAGGAAATTAGAGTCAGTTTCAGCTTATAATACTGCCTCTGAAGACAAGGCAGCTGATAATAGATTTAGGAATAGAGTTTCAGTGTGTTACAGTGCTCCCTGGAACATGGCAACTTGGGAGGGGGTGGGGGAGACCACCCTGAAATGAGCATTAACTTATAGTATTATAAGTGTTTTGAGGTAGAAGGGGATTGATCTTACATATAAGTATTACAAAAGAGGAGGTGGTAGAGCAACCATCTTAGATACAAACACTAGATTATAGTATTACAAGAGAGGACTGGGACGGAAAATTATCCCATATGCAAGCAGTACCTTACAGTGGTAAAAGGGGAACTGAAAATGGACTACCATAGATACAGACATTAGCTTATAGTATTATGGGGGGGGTGAAGGTGGAAGGAAGGACTACCCGAGATAAAGATATCAACTTACAGTATTTCAAGGGCGGCTCCCCTAGATCCAGAAATTAACTTGCAGTATTACAAGGGGAAGGTGGTAAGCAGATTACCCTATATACAGACATTAACGTACAGTATTGCAGATAGGAAGGTGGAATGGGGTTAGACAATAAGTAATCCCCATTGGATTCCCAGTGATCTAAATGGGGGAATTAATGAACAGGGAGACCTTGGTCTGAATGCTGGACATCACCACTATCTCCCATGTGAAGGGCAGTTGGCAGAACTGGGGTTTGAATCCCACCTATGTCAATTAGGTGGGAAGAAACGTCCAAGCTGGCACCAGGGGGATGCTTTCTCGAGTCATACTATTGGTACTCTTCAGGTTAAGTTAAATGTATATAGATTGTAGTTCAATAATCAGTTCACAAAATGTAACCTGGCCCCAAGAGCATAAAAAAATATACACTACACTCCCAGATAAGGGCTTCCAACATACACAGACTACCTACAGAAATGAGTCTTAGGCCTAGCCCCCCAGACCCACTTCTCAGCACTCTGCCTGGGAATCACACTGTCTTCATGTTCCACTTACCCACTGTAACTGTTTTTTCACACAAGTTATTATTTTCTTACATGCACATGCGCACACACACACACACACACACACACACACACACACACACACACACACACACACACACACATACATATATGCACACAAACAGTAATGCCCTAAAGCATTCTTCCTGACACAATATTACTGCCACCACACTAGATAGGGTGCAGCATACCAGATGCCTACTGTTCTTGATTTAACCAAAATTGTATACATTAATATTTTACTGGAAGTAGGCCCAAGTCATCTAGACACTTCAGAAAGTGAATACCTTGACCTTGTTAACTTATAATTTCCAATACCCCCCTTTCAGATAAGTAACAATACATACATATATATAAACAATAAATGCTAGCCACAAGAGCTGTAACATAAATAAATTAACTTTACTTAAATAATAGAGCAAACCGTACAAATACTAATTAAATATGCAGAGTTTCAAAAGTGCACACAGAAGTCAAATATAAAAGTCAGGTAAGCAAAGAGGATACATATAGAAAAATCTGATCTGCAGATAAAATCTTATCTGTCACTTTCTAAAGAAATACCAGCCTTGACCAATCTGAGTTAGAGAAATACTAAAAATATACAGGGAACCCTTTTCCCAGATACATCACCAATGTCTTTTAAGCAAAGACAAACCTACAAACTAGAACCAGTTTTACATTTATGCACTCCAGTTCACCATTTCTGTTCCCCCAAACCAAGGTATCATCAAATTACATAACTGACCTTTGCACAGAAAGACAGGTCTAGTTACATTACATCAGACTACATTAGAAAAACAATTTGTTCCACTTTAGGCCTCAGTGTATTCACATATTAGGGACTACTTCCTTTGAAGTGCACTATAAATACAGTATATGACGCTTTGCTTTTGATATTTTCATCCTCATATGGCTTAGTGATATGCAAGCAATTAAGTTCTTGTGAAACCACAGAAAATTACATTTAAAAATATATAAAAGGACATATAAGGGCAAGAATTTTCTCAAAAATATTAAAGATCACATTCCCAGGCCATGAGAAAGACATACTGTAGATGAAATGATTTACAAGTATGAAATAAGAAAGGAAAAACACATAGCTCCTTTAGTTTTCCTTTAGTCTGACATCCATCCTGTCACCATAATTCTCCCACCAGAAGAAGCTTAATCAAGCCTTCTGGAGGCATCCTTCAAGAAATGTAGGTAAACAATTGTGTAGTCATTTGTTAAATTACCACATACATTTTTAAGACAGCCCATCTGCACTGGCATTAGCAGTACCACTCTGATCCTGAAGACATGTTTCAGGACTGCACGCTTAAACTCCATCTAGAAAGTTTGTCATTCTGCCCACTTTCTCTATGTAAACATTGTAAAGGTTTGTAACTCCAGTGAACTTTCTGCCATACAGGTAAGGCTGTACCCTTTACAGAGCCCAGACAATGCCCAGATACTCCTTCTCTATGGCTCCATGAGATTCCTCCCCGGGTTGAAATCTTTAGCTCAAATACACAATAGAGTGCTCTTCTCCCTCTGAGAAAACCTGGCTAAGTACAGCCTCCACCCCATAGTTAGAAGCCTCTACATGAACAATGAATTACTGATTATAATCAGAACTGGCTAGAACAGGGGGATCCACTGAGAGCCTCTATGAGCTTCTGAAATGCCTGCTCTCATGCTGGAGTCCAGACAATCTCATCTGGTCTACTTTTCCTGGTAAGGCCTGTAAAGGGAGTAGCTATTTTACTATAGTGAGGAATAAAACTTCCTATAGTACTCTACTGTCTATAATCTTGTCCTCATCTTGTTTCTTGGTAGTAGGGTCGGCCATTCCTGAACAGCTTCAACCTTGGCATCTCTGACCTAATTCGGCCGTCACCCATTCTATGACCCAGATAAGCTACATCTTCCATACCAACCTGACACTTAATAACCTTGACATCCAGCCTTTTCCTTTGCTGTCTGCCCAATAACTCCCTGATATGTTACACATGTTCTGCCCAGAACCAGCTATAGATGACAATGCTATCCTGATAAGGGCATAACCTTCCGCCACTGCTAGGATGTGCGTTATCAGACACTTGAAACGTGCTTGGCCATTCATCATCCAAAAGGGATTTTTGTAAACTTTTACAATCCAAATGCAGTCATTAATGCTGACCTCTTCCTGGCTACATTTGTCAACAGTACCTGAAAGCGCCCCTTGGTCAAGTCAGTAGTGGTTTAGATACTTGGCAACATCCACATGTTATAAGGTCTCATGTGTCCTGGGTATGGGGTAAGAATCTGACTGTGGTTAATTGTTCTGATTGCTGTAGTGCACAAAGAACCTGGTGGTGCCATTTTACTCATGAGTAAATAATTTAATAACCTCACTCACTGAACATGGTCAGTTTGATGCTGTTTACAAGAAATTAATCCAAATCTTCCCCTTCTTTATAACAAGTAAAAGTTTCTCTACTGAAATGGACACCTAGGAATTGGCTTTCTCATTCCCCATGACTCCCATGTCTCTTGCATAGGATAATGATTTTTCATTCATAATAATCTGCTGCTCTTTCTTCTTTCTCTAGCTGCTAACAGTTCCATATATCATATTTCAAGTGCTAGTCTCTGTAATTCCAGTCGGGCGTTGAGGTCCTCCTGGCAAGGAAAAGATTGTCCCTTGTCTGCCTCCTGCACAAAAAAAGCTCCTGCTGGGTTGTCTCCAGGCTGCATTCAGGTGTGTAAGAATCTGACACCATCTCATCTTTGTACATATTAGCATTCGGGATCCCCTTTGTATTGCAATCCTTTGTCAGGTATGCCAATGACATTTTAATATAGTTGGCAGAAAAGCTCATTTTCTACCTGTTCCTAAACTAAATTGACTAAAAAAATAAAAACTGCATAGCATAACCAACCCTCTACATATTTTAACTTGTGGTGTACCAGAATACAAAAGTGACCACACCTTTCAACCCATCTTGCTGTTTTAAAAATAGTAACTCTCCACTAAACCTTAACTTTTTAAACAGGTAAAACTTAAGTTGCCTACTTTCACATCTAACTTCTTTAGTGCACACTGCAGTGTACATTTTTTTTCATCTTACCTTTAAGCATCCCTGTGACTAGCACTTTCTGTAATACCTGCTGGAAAGCACTAGGAAGCCTTAAACTGATACAAGCACTCAACTCTCCTTGCTAATAAGGAGAAATTAATAGTAGGCACTAAACAGCCTATAATTGCAAAGTACCTTGCTAAGGTAAGGGAAAGCAGCTCCTGTACTTTACAAAAAAAAAAAAAGCACCAAACCAGGCATGTCCAAAGGTCAGCTTCCGGTGATTTCTCCTGTCCACCTGGTGAATCTGGGCATACTGGGGCAATGTAGCAATTGCCTCATGTACACAGACAACCCTCTCCTCCTACCACCCAACACTACAACATTTGAGAGATGCACTTATATAGCCAAAATGGAAGCAAAGCTCTCTCCATCCAAGATTGTGCTAGACAGTCAAGAGGAGAAGGTTAACACCCACACTACACCTCAAGCAACACATAGCCCTTCTAAACCCACACCACCAACACCCACATATAGCAACACTAAATCCACATATGCAGAGGCCCTTAACTGTAACCTGCCCAAGCACCAAGGACCTCTGAAGCTGAAACACAAACAAACACCAATCACAACCAAAATGTCACATAGTTCACAACACCAGTGTGCCACCCAGCAACAGTCCCTAAGGCAAGACAATGTACCTAACACTTTAGTCATAGGTGACTCTATAGTCCGGCACACTGATGTCCCTCTCACCAGATTGAACAAGGAGAAAATTACAGTCAGCTGCCTATCGGGTGCCAAGATCCGGCACATAACGCATGCACTCAAGTCACTCCACAACAAGTACAGATATGACTCTGTCATTGTCCATGTTGGATTGAATGACTTGAGACGTACCTCCCTGGACTACATGAAAAGAGACATGGAAGAGCTCTCGGATCATGTGGCCCAGGCAGGTATGACCCTAGCCCTGAGTAGCATCCTGCCTTCACCCAGAATGATACCACAATATAAGGACAAAATAATTGACTTCAACAATTGGCTAAGCTTCTGGTGTCATTCAAAGGGGATCCAGTATCTGTCTGCCTGGGACGATATGATTGACAGACCACGATTCTTTGCCAGAGATGGTCTGCACCTGTTGCCCCTGGGATTCAGGTTACTGGCTAAGGCTCTTGCCACCCCTATAGTACCTTTTTAGGCAAAGTTCAAAGGACAAAACCACCACCGTAACAGGTACAAGCATGCAAAATGTGAAGGTAATGCTACTCAATGCTAGAAGTCTAAACCTCAAAATGCACTCTCTCAAGGCACTCCTAAAAATGGAGAACATCGATATCTGTGCAGTAACTGAGACCTGGTTCAAGGCTCCAGAGAGCACTCCTGCAATACCAGGCTACAACTCTTACCACACTTCTTGGCCACCAAACCAGGACCGAAACACTAAAGGTGTGGGAGTGTCAATATTCACCAAGGATATTCACACCACCAGGCTAGCTGCCCCACACAATGCATCTGGAATTCTCCAGGTGCAACTAACACTAGGTAAGACTGCAATCCAAATTCTAGATTGCTACAGATCCCCCACCATACCCCAAGATTCTCACTACACCTTTCTAAACATACTGGAAAATATTAAGATAGAACCAAACACACTAATACTGGGTGATTTTAACTACCCTGCCATTAACTGGGAAAACTACTCATGTACCAACACCTTTGCCCAGTGGTTCTTGGAATTCATAAATTCCAACGCCCTGGATCAACTAATCCATACTCCCACCAGGGGCTCCAATATCCTAGACCTGGTCATTATCAACATGGGAAATCGATGCTACACACCTATGGTCACCCCCTCGTTAGTCAGGTCTGACCATAAGCTAATCACCCTTAACATCCACATCCCACCCCCACCCCACCCCCCAGTAAGGAAACCTCCATAAAAAACTTCTCCAAAGCCAACTTCATGCTACTCAAGTCAGAAGTGACAAACTTCATGACACCCATGCAGACTGGAACTGAAAGTTCAACTGCTGAATCCTACACTAAGGCACTGTCCACTCATGCATGAATCGTGCCATCCCATATAGAACCAAGATGCTCTCATCCAAAAAAGGAAGCCAATCTGGTGGTCCCCTGCCATAAACAAACTTTACAACAAAAGGAAGAAACTGTTGCAGAAAAGAGGAAAATCCCAGGAAACTGAGATCCCTCATAAAATCCTCCAAAGCTAGTTACGAAAATGAAATTGCCAAAGATTCCAAAGACAACCACAAGGCATTCTATAACTATGTCAAGAATCTAAATGGTAATGTTCAGATCTGCTCTGAGCTAAAACAGAATGGCATTAAAATATACTGATCCCAAAGATATTGCCAATATCCTGGCAGATCGATTCAGTGCCAACTTCACCCCCCTCTCACCCCCTAAATGGCCCATTTCAGTACCGGAAGATTGCCAAATTCCGGTAATAACGGCCACACAGGTAAAAAACACACTCTCCAAAGCTAAGAATACAGCATCCATGGGACCAGATGACATCTCGGGCTGTGTATTACATGAACTACAATATGAACTGGCACCTCACCTAAGTGTCATGTTTAATCATAGCCTCACCTCAGGTTTCGTGCCCACTGAGTGGCGCAGAGCTACAGTTATCCCACTCCACAAGGGGGGATCCACCTTGGATCCCGGAAACTACCATTCCATCAGTCTGACAAGCCTTATCTGCAAGGCCATGGAGCGTATTATCATGGAACTTATAAACAAAGACATTGGCAAACTTCAAACAATGGACCCCACCCAGTTTGGGTTTGTGAAGGGCCAATCTTGTCTCCTGAACCTGATTGACTTCTTCGAATCAGTCTCCAGAGCCATGGACAAGGGTAAGGTGGTACACACAGCCTATCTAAGGCCTTTGACACCATTCCTCACTCTAGAATCATAGATAAACTTACTAAGCTGGGCATTAATCCCTACGTCACCCAATGGGTTGCTAACTGGCTTACTGATAGAACCCACACTGTAAAAGTAGCCAACTCCAAATCCAGCTCCAGACAAGTGACAAGTGGAGTACCTCAGGGTTCAGTCCTGGGACCGCTCTTGTTTGGCATCTACTTCTCTGAAGTACAGGCCAACACTAAGGGACTCTGTCTAACAAAGTTCGCAGATGACTGCAAACTGGGAGCCATTATTGAATCCCCAAATGATGTTGATACTCTACAAAATGGCCTTACAGAAACAGATGCTTGGTGCCAGAGCCATGGGCTCAAGCTCAATGCCAAGAAATGTATAGTTATCCCCTTTGGGAAAAAAACATGTATCCGTGAATTACCATATAGGTAGCAGTACACTTCTGCTTCTTCTTTCGGCTTTTCCCAGTTAGGGGTCGCCACAGAGGATCACCTTGTCCGCTCATGATTGGCAGTGGAGTTTTACGGTGTCGAGTTGCCAGCCCGGCACCCAACCTTCCACAGAAGGCACACACACACACACACACACACACACACACACACACACACACACACACACACACACACACTCACACCTAGGGCCAATTTAGGGTGTCCAATCCACCTGCAGTATGTCTTTGTGATGCGGGAGGAAACCGGGGCACCCGGAGGAAACCCACGTGACCACAGGGAGGACATGCAGACTCCGCACAGAAGGCACCCCAGCCAAGGATCAAACTGGAGAACCTCTTGCTGTGAGGCGGCAATGCTAACCACTGCACCACCGTGGCCATCCATAGGTGGCAGTACACTAAACACCGAAAATGTGATAAGAGACTTAGGGACACAGGTGGACAGTGGTCTCACCTTCGATAACCACATCGCCACAACAGTCAAGAAATCCTTCTATGTGCTGCACATCATCACTAAGGGCTTTTTATCCAGAAAAAAGGAGGTCATTGTCCCACTGTACTCATCCCTCATTAGACCCATTATAGAATACAACACCCAATTTGGTATGTACCTCTCAAGACATCTGCAACAACTGGAAAGGCCGCAGAAATACCTCACTAAAAGGATCACAGGCCTAAAGCAGATGCCCTATGTTAACCACCTTAAAAAACTCCAGCTATACTCTGTCGCATATCGTCTACTCAGAGGCGATCTCTGCTTAACATACAAGGCCATGTCAAACCCAGAGCTGTTGGACATGCTACACTTAAAGAAATCCCAATCCCTCAGAGCCACACGCTCCAGGGATCTAAACCTTGTCATCACAATAAACAAAACATGCTGGAGGTATAAGTTCCTGACTCAGGGACTCCCCAGACTCTCGAATAGATTGCCCATACATGTCAAGCAGAGTGCCTCCTTGGCCCTCTTCAAAAGGAACCTTGACGATTGGATGAGAGAAAGGAAATTCACCCCGGGGATCATGTCAGTCGCCCTGTTAGACAGGGGTCCAGGGAAGTAAATAGTGTGGGAAGAAATAGCCAGGGAATTGTTATGGCTAGGCTTGTATAGGCCCTAGGGCTGATAGCCTAGTAGCAACCTATGAACCTATGAACCTAATGTATACTCACACCTTTGGTAACAAAGCTTTTGGGACTGAATTAAGTTAAATTCCAGTAACTTCACCAACTGCCACCAATGTGAAGGTAAAGGAATGTTGTCCCACATGGTACTTGTATCCCACCAATGCTGACCATTTGTTAAGAAAGTCCAAGATGTCTCTAAAAGGATGGACTCTTAGGTCAAACCACTGGTAATCAGCAGGTTAAGATAAAAGACATAAGATACAAGTCTAACTTAATAATAATCATGTCACAAAATGCAACCTGGCCCCATAAAGGAAATAAGCACTGCTGTCCTTGATATGAGTGTACAACATCAATACATGCACTAGACTGCACCACCTACAGTGTCGTGTCTTTGGCCTAGCACCCAAGGACCCTTTCTCAAAACTATCTTAATGAACCTCAGTGTCTTCCATTGTGCCTTACCTACAGTAACTGTTTTTCACATAAATTATTACTTTCCAAAACACACACACACACACACACACACACACACACACACACACACACACACACATTCCAGGGAGAGTAGGTAGAGTTGTCTGGTTCCTGACTGCTTACTTCCTAGCACCGTAATACTGCTCTGCACCATTCTATATAGGGCTAGAGACTCAAGCACACCAGATACATATTGCTCTTGATTTAGTCAAATATAAAATTATGTACATTAATATTTTCACTGGTAACAGGCCCAAGCAGTCTAGCCACTTCAGAAGGCAGATATCACAGTCTTGTTAACCAACAATGTTCAATACTTCCTTTCAGCTGAAAAACAACAGTGCACATATACACAAACAATAAATACCAAACTCAAGTGCCTTAAAGTAAGTTAATGAACTTTCCTTAAATAATAACAGAAATAGTGCAGATACAGACAGCAAGCAAATAAAACAGTGAAATAAATACTTATCTATTCTTTGACTGGGTTAATCTGACTAAGCTTGTAGCTTCTTTGCAGGAGAGACTTGGGGTGGTATTTATACTGACTTGGGGTAATTTGGCCAGAGGACTGGTGTAAATTCCATTACTCTTTTTAAAGCCACTATTTACACACCTGTAACACAATACCATTGTATACTTCATACATGACTCCCATGCAGATCACAGTCTATCTCCATGATCTACTCCCAGCACTGTCATCATTCCATCCTCTCTCTAATCCTCTGTATAGGTTCAGGAGTAAGCCTTTGTTCCCACATAAACTGCACTACATACCTGTCCTATAGGTTTGTAAAACATTTTTTTTAGAAATAATAATAATAAAAAAAAAAGTTCACATTATATACAAAAACTGAATTAATGCATCAAATTTCACTCCTTTGCCCAACATCAACTGTGTGTGTGATAATATTTGAGAGGCTTCTGTGAGGGTCATTACAGTACTCATTCCTGACTTCATATTCATACCTAATTTCCATTACAGTCCTCATTCCTGATTTCATATTCACACCTGATTTTCAAAAAGTTCATAGCATTCAATAGCTTTCTCCCCTACACTCCATACAAAAATTCTTTACCAGTATACATACTGCCACTGAAAACATTAATAAAAACAATAGTTATAACAGTAAATGTAACCACAAAATGAAAGTAACACAGTTACCAGTTTAGAATATATATTTCATATAGCAATCAGCAGCAAAAATAAAATTCATCATATCCTAGCAAAACCCATACTATTCATAATTTCTCAAATTTTATTTGTTTATGTATTTGTTTATTTATTTATTCCGTTTGTTGACAGTGAAATTCCTACTGGGTAGTAAACTGTTTTCAGCAGTGGCTCAGATAGAAAAGCTCCACAAGATAATGTAATAAGTGAAGATTCACAGAGAATGTAACATACATACATACATAGCATGATGAAACATATTACTATACGATTATGAGAAAGAACAATGATTGTTTAAGAATATATTAGTGAGAAAACAAAAGCATTGACAAGATACATATGAATAGTCAGTATACAAGCATTTTATAATCATAATACAGGCTATATGATGTTATGAAAAAATCATTCAAAGGTAGCACAGTACGAGTGTTTACATTAACAAAGTTTAGATACATAGTATATTATAATAGTAGAACAGAGGTAATGTGAACTTTCATGACAATTTAAAGTTGAAGTGAGTTTGGTACAATTTATGTGGTCAAGTAGATATAGTAATACAGGATAAAACAGATGATTACTGGTCAAGTAGTCATTACAGAGCAGGATTTCAGTATGGTATTGAGCCTCATCAACCTCAAAGGTGCACCTCAACGGTCATTCTTGCCCCCTTTTTGTCTTTCTTTCTGTCTCTCTACACACACACACACACACACACACACACACACACACACACACGCACACACAAGAAACTTTCCACTTGATTTTTTATATTCCTCTCTTCGTATATCCAGATGACATGGTTCTGTACCACTCCAACTCTTTATAACTATCTTACCACAAGATCTGGATTCTGACTTCAAATCGCCTCAGTAAGTGGATTACTGCTAAAAACCTCATTCTAAATACATCTAAAACTAAATCTAAGCTTTTCAGTGGAAAACAAAAAAGTCAGCAAATCCAAGAAAAATTTAACAGTCTGCAATCGCAAAATCCTTCCCTTACAGTAAAGTATCATTTTTTGAGTATTTTGATCTTTGATTAAACCCATCATTCAATGTCCACCTACATCTTGATAATACATATAAAACCTTATCCCCTACTTTTTCTGGGCACAAAAAATCCCCTTTTCTTTCACACTCCACCAGATCTGTAATAGAGAAAGGAATCCTACTCCCTCAACTCAGAAATTTAACCTCCTCCTTATATCAGCAGACTCTACTAAAAATCCCATCACTGTTCAAATACCAGAAAACAAAATATGCAGATTTATTACACAGTCCCCAAGAAACTACCACTTTATAACACTAAAAAAGGCAAACTGGCTCCCAATTAATGAAACAGCAGACCTGCTCCTAGGATCAGAACTGTTCAAACTCCTCCATGAACATACTGTCCCTCCTTTAACCTCAGAACTAATAAGACACATCCCCACATACAACCTAAGACACTTGAACCACTCTGGCCCTAAAACATACATCCCACACTCCAAGCTACACATCTCTGAGCATGCATTCTCAACCATGAATTACCAATTATCAGGTCCAAACTGTGCAAGATCCTCTCACTTGAAATCAAAGTTCAGTTCTCTACCAAACTCACATTTAGTTAATCAAGCATAATGTACCTCTTACCCCTCAGGTATCATCACTTAACTCTTCTTTAACTCTTCTCCACTCTAACTCAATCAAATAAGATCTTTTGCCCCTTATCATATCTCTAATTTATTTTACTTTAATTTCTTCAATGTTTTGAAGCTTTTGTATAGATTGCAAGTTAATACATTGGATTTACTGTGTATCTAAAGTATTACCCTGCCATTGTGCTATTTTATTGTCACTTATGTATTACTGTACTCTTGGCTATTTTGTATGCCTGGTTATTTTTGGACCGCAGGCTGAGACTGAAATTGGTCAGTATTAATCAATGCCCTACCCTGTTAAATAAATTTAAATAAATAAACACTGTTTACTCATTTTCTGTATAACCACACCCACAAAATGATGTTATGCTATGAAGTGAGTAATGCTTTGCACACAATTGCAAAACGTTCTGGTAAAACAAAAAAACTTCCTTCTTTAGAATAGCAAAATCTTCCATAAGTTGTGGTTTCACTGCTACATCATCACAAGTTAATTTGCACTGTAATGTGTTCTACCTGCAAGACCTAGTTGACAACTTGTCTTCCAAAGAAGTAAGAAAGTCTGATTTCTCCACATGTATGTATATACATCCACTTACAGTCATGCATGCTTGTCTGTATAATTGAAAGTACTGATTTTATTTTTTATTTGCTGAACTACTGATGGTGATGATGCTGCGGTAGCGTTGTCGCCTCACACTAAGACGTTGCCCGTTCAATTCTGAGTTAGAGCGTCCTCTGTGTGTCGTCGACATGCGTGAATGGGCGTTCCTTCGTGGAAAGGTGTGCGTTAGGCCCGGCAAACCAGCACGTAAAACTCTACTGCCAATCATTAGCGGACCGGAGTTCCGATATGGTGACCCCTAACTGGGAAAAGCCGAAAGACGCAAACAAATTAATGAAAGAGATTGAAAATAAAATGTGTATTTTTTTTTCCCCGAGGATAACTTGTAATGAAGGGCAAACATCTAGAAATTGCAGACTGTGACATGTTATCACTATATTGCAACTTTTGAATAATTGTTTATGGAGCTGAAAGGGTCATTCAATGCACTATAAGAGTACCCTAGTGCTCTCTATGGCAGTCATCCTCATCTTGAATGATCTGATTTTTATTATAAACCGTTGCTATGAGCAACTTGTATCTCAGAACACAGTGACTGTTATCAAACACCTGTGAGAAGTCCAAGGATTTTGTGGTGAAACAGGCTACTGAACCTTTAAACAGCGCGGGTTCATTATGGAAGGCATTCAGAGGAAGTCTAACTTTTAACAGATGAAAGTGCTTAATGTTTAGAAGTGTCTCAATTAAAACACTTCCTGCTTCGAAGTGACAACCACCCATTTCATTTATTATTTTACTTTTTTTTATGAAATCAAGAAGAAGAGCATCACCTTTGGAGCAAGACTGATTCCAGCACTGGGCAGATGCCTACTTTCATATCTTATCTTCAGTTAGCTTGTCTTGCTGACAGCGCTTCTGTGCACTAGCTGCAGCATTTGCTTTATTTTTATCTCATCTGATTCCTTTGTAAAATGGCAAAACATACGATTTTCTAAAGTACTAACTTCTTTTTATGTAGACAACAGACTCCAGTTGCTGCAGACAGCACTGATGAATCATGACAAGGTTCTGTAGGTGATACTTTCATACCTTCAGCACCGGTGCACCCCTGAAGCTGTATTCTCTTTGGATTTTGTGAAGTAGGTTCCTTAAGGGGCGAAGAAGAATTAAACATAGAAAAAACACAAAATGCACAGCATTCTTGAAGAATCAAATGTGTAGTATCTAAATAACCTCATAGATTCACTATGGAAGGGACTTGAGAAAGTGACACCTTTAAAGTTATATGAACATCTGGGAGACTGTGAAGAACACTGCATCCTGCATTTTTTATTGACATGTTTACCTCATATTCTGTTGTTAAGGAACCACATGACCTCAATGACAGCAATCAATTAGCAAATCAAAAGACTAATGTTACATTACTGCAATATTCCTTTCACAGCAACAGAAAAACAGTAGTTGGTCCTTCATTTACGGTTATGGAAAAGCACTAGCTGGGTACAGTGATCTTCATAAACAGTAAATAATCAGGAACTAAATTCACAGCAACAAATCTATAAAACACATTTAAATTAAAATGAAAGATATCAAACAAAAGCAAAACTAATTTCAAAAAATGCTTTGAAGGGCTCACCCCCCCTGCATCCTCTGAACATAATTAATGAATGGTAAGACTGCCCATGCTTAAAAATATAGTAATCATTTGAAATTCTGAGACTCATTATGTGAGTCCCAGAACAGGGCGAACGAAAGACCAGAAATGCAAACTTAAATATATTAAGTCTAAGTTCACTGTTCCTTGGGATATTCCCTATGACTGAGATATGGCAATCTTGGAGTTGGTTTATATAAGTTTAGGGGCTGTGGAGAGCTTGCCATCAACAGCAGAGGGTGTAGGGGGCTTGCCCCACAGCAAAACAACTTTAAAGGATTAAGGAGATGTTTGACATTATCTGTTCTCCTGTGCTTTCGGTCTTTTTTTCCATCATTTCAAGGCTTGCTATTTTGAGCACTGACATTTCATTAAGTACTCTGAAAATAATGCAAAATACCTGATTAGTACTTCCTTTCATAACCAGTATATGATTTTATTTCCACATGAATGTAAAAGAGAATAGTCACATGACAGGAAGTCTTTTGTAAGATACAATCACATACAGATGGCAAGACAGAAATCAAGAATATGATTCAAGCTTTCAAGAAATCCTGAAGAAATACTTTAATAGTGTCATTAAAAAAGGCAAAAGCACTTATACTAAATACACGTGCCGCCACCCTCATATGGGCATGTAGCCACATTTCTCTGAAACTACATGTAATGTCTACTGTGTGATGTAGAGGGATGAAATCCTTACTACGGCCCAGGTGACTCTCAGTCATCTAGTGCCTCAAGTGCTGAAAGAGGCAGGCAGGGGAGGGTGGGAGTCAGCAGCTCATATCAGTTCAGCCATTCTGAAAGCATGGCAGATGGTGGTCCCAGTCAATTTAAATGCTCCTATGGAGGTGGAGGCTTGCACAACAACAAGACCATGGGATATGGCCTTCATATTCCAAGCCAGTGATGTGAGTCCTTGTAGGCATGCGGGTGGGGACATGCAAACATCAAGATAGGGCATAGAACACTACTCTATCAGACAGGTGCTTACATCAACCACAGGGGCTATATGACAACTCCAGAGGAAGGGAGAGATGATGATCTGTAGGCAACAAGGAAGAAATAGCATTAAAAAAGACACTGCACATAATATTCTAGTGGCATCTTAGTTAGTGCCTATATAGAAGGATTGGAACTTCTTGTTTTCAGCCAGGGGTGCTTACTCTTGTCTATGATAGTATTCTGTCTGCCACTCACACCACTTGCCCTACCTTTAGGTTAACTGATGCTATTTCTTCCAGGTTCCTCTCTGTTACTTACATATATGGTTATGTCAGTATTTCTGTTTTTTTCCTTTAATATTATTATTATTTTGTTATATTTTTGCAATGAATGCGAGCTTTTATGACTATTGCCCTTCTTTTCTCTTCCTTTCTGCACCATATTGTGTACTATTGCCCAGTCATTACCAAAAAGGTACCCGTTTCCATCTTAACTTTCTGCTGTTTCCCTTGTGCACAGGACTGGCTGTAATACAGACCTCTGTCTGGCTGTAATACAGACCTCTGTCTGTCTGTAATACAGACCTCTGTACAACCTCAGTTTTTAATCATTTCATCTGAGTTGACTGAATTTTGTTTGACCCTTCCATCCTTTTACCTAGCCAATGTTTACCTGCATTTACATTCCAGGCTTTCCTAATTTATTCACTAACCTTTTGTAACAGGTACCTCCTCAAATGTCTCATTAACATCAAAGCAGGACACTTTCTGAAGTTATCCAATAATTCTTTTACATTTGTCAGATTGCTGTACAGGGAGGGTGCCTTCAATGCATGCTTTCCAGCTGATACAGTTGACAGTCTCCTGCCTCTTCATTTCTATTGCTCTTAATTCAGTATTCCCATATTAACCCCCCCATGTCACAAGCACCACCACACACAATATCAGTCCAGCCTTACCCTCTAACATCGCATTTTAATGTCAATCTGTCTTTTGATCTTGGCATGCCCCAGTCATCATTGGGAGAATGCCAATTTGCTGACAGAAGTCCACTCCTCCCTCTCACAAAGGGTGATATGACAAGCCTCAAATGTAATCTGACTTAGTCTGGAAAAAACTACGGATAACAGAAAGCTTCTTGGTTATGAAAACAATTGACATAATTCCATCAGTTTCGGAGTGGTTTCTTTATAAGGCTGTGTGAGCAATGAAAGAAAAACATTATCACATTTTTAAAATAATTAATTTCAAGAGATATACTCTCCATTTCTTCAAAAGCTGAAATATTTAATGAAAAGATAACAGTTTCTTCTTTGGTGTCTGTGCTATTTTGCTGCTGTGTGTCATAATCAGTACTTTCAATATTATTTATAATATGAATCAGAATTTTTTATGCTCTAACATTATTCAGTTTTGTGCCACTCACTTTGCAAAATACGCATGACAGCTTAGCATATCTTGCATTCATTTTGACATAATCACAATTCTTTAATAATTTGCTTGATGGAAATATAGTGAGGCATTTGAGAATTTTATTTTGCATTTAATTTAAATAGTCCCCATTTCATTTCACAAATTATGGGTACACATACATATGGCAAAAGGAAATGCAGGTTGTTATTTGATATGGACTGATTCCTTGCATCTATTTGTTTCTTCTTTGAACAATCATTCATTTTTCTACCCAAGGATTGATTATTTTCATTGAGAAAATAGAGAAAGCGATGCCAGAAGTGAAAAAAAATCAGATGTGTGTGCTTTTGAAAGATGTGTTTCACGCCTGATAATCTCATTCTGTTAGTGTACAGGTCAACGTTATAGTGTGGGTTAAAATCCTCCCTTAAATCTTTAAGCTTTGACAGTCTTATTTACTCAAGAAACCTCTGTCTTTACCAACACAAAAGTTAGCTTACATTTTTAGTTTCACACAGATGTCTTATACATATAAGCACAGTACATAAATATATGGTATTCGATTTCAGAAAAGGACTAAATTTAATTTTTATTTTACATTTGTTGACCGGGCTAGTCTAATTGGATATATGTCCATTTTCAGTACAGGCCCGGGGAGATAAGTTCCACGACAAACTGTTAACATAAAAAATTACAAAGAAATATAAAAAATGAAATTATAGTAATATATACACTGACAAATCTGGTTAATAGGAAATCATTTGAAGAAGCGCTATCAAATACAATGAAAACTGGAGTTTCAAAAATGACATGGAGGTACATTCCATAATGCAAAAAGGAGGCATACAATCTAGTTCAATGTATAGGTAAAGTACATCACTAAATGGCAAAGAAAAAAAACAGGAGGTATACAGTCTGATGCCATATACAGTACATTACACAATGAAAGAGGCTGCTTAATGATCAGTATTAGTAATAATTAGTTACAAAGAAAAATTAATAATAAAATGTTTTTAATTTTTAATTTTTAAATGGCTCATATAGTCTACCTATTTTTCTGTATGAGGTAAGAAGTATGCATTCCCTTAATGTCATTCATGCTAAACTTTCACTTGTCTTAACTTAGTTTTCCAAACAGGCAATTTGTTGCTTTTCATACCAACTATTCCTTTTCTTGTTAAAATGGTTATTCTCTGTCTGGGACAGCCTTGCATTAGTCCACTTTTTTACCCATTCAGCTTACTTTCGTTTTGCCCCTTTGCCTTTTCCCTTCATATGAGCCTTGATTTTTGAATAGATTTATCTGAAAGATTCCTGAACTGTGTCAATTGCTATGACATAATCTGATAACTAACACAAATTCATTGTGCAGATCCATGCTCATTTCTTTTGTTTTTGAAAACAAAATGCAGTTTCACCATCTCTTTTTTCCATCTAGCTAAGTGTCCCTCGGCCCCAGTACGTCATTCTCCCCCTGATGGTAATGGTGTCTCCAGGTATCATTTCTCACTGCTGCCTGCACTTGTTTCTCCATCCTCTAGGTTCACAAGGGTGTTTACAAGACTAGCCAAGCATCCCAAATCTCTGACAAGTTCTGATACCCTTGATAAGTGTAAGCATGGGCCTGGGAGATGAACCATTTACAGGTTACCTGTTTGCATCAGAGGCATAGGTGCCAAACCACATTATGACTCCCTTAATCTTGCTCAGTCAAACCTCCACCCCACATGCAGAGTACAGTTCTTTCCATCTCTTCTTGTCCAGCCTATCCTCCTTTTAAAACATAATAAATAACTCAAGGTCGTGCAATGTCATAGTAGGTTATATTAAGTAAGAGAGCACAGACAATAAAGCTTCCTGAATGAGAAGCGCATGGACTTAACGTTCAACATATAACCATGACTTATGGAACCATGCTATAATCTCTAACAGTCATATCAAATGTTAAAGAATAAAGCTAAAATATTAGGCCTAGTACAGTTCAGAAAGACAGTGTGCATAAGCAATACATCTTCTAACATGCAAATAGATGTTGCATACTTAACTATAAATCTGCAAAGACATTGACAAACCCTGCAAATCTAAATCAATGAATAGTAAACTATCCTGAAAGACATCATAACCTGAATAGCAAGCTAACAGCTGTAAACAGACGTCAATAAAATAAACTGAAAATTATCAAGTTTATAATGTAGTAAAAGTAAGGTGAAAGTAAAAACTTCAATTATCCATTTTTAAAGTTAGTACAGATGATATCAGTCTCAGTGGATCAACAAGTAGCATACTTACTTTGCAACTGGAAGATCAGAAAGGCTATGCGTTCTTATCTAGGTGAGAGAATTAATTTTCCAATTGCTGACACTGCAGTATGGCATTAGGGGGTGCTGCACTGCATGTTGACCCTTGGATAAGACATTAAACTGAGATCCCATCTGCTTTAGTTGGTGGTAGCACAGCTGTATGCAAAAGATACCACAGCACTTACTGAAAGGAGCAGTCTCCCCTGAGAACAAACTACTAACCTAGTGAGATTAACATAGTCAACAAAGAATAAATAATTAACAATTTTCTGAGCTGTTAATTATCTGCTTTTGGCAGTCAGGGTTACAAAGTTTTATTCCCTACACCTCCATGTACCTATTGTATGACTCTGAGCAGGTCACTTGACCAGACAATGTTCCCTGGTCACCCATTAAATGGGACAGTTGTATCCATTGGGTTTATCTGGTTAACAAATTATAAAACATATACCTAAAATGATATGCCTGATAATGTATTTTCAAAAAATACAAATTAATATTCAAATAAAATCTTCAAAATCTACAGATCTATATTACTTTTGCAGTCATCTGGTCTATAATACAATAAAATGTGAATTGCATATAGAGATCTTAGCTGTAAGCCAACACCAAGTCAGCAAATCTAAACTGTAAGCCATGCAAGTTCCTAAAAATAATTCAAAGTTCATGTCAGCAAAATTAGCTTAAGAAACAGAGTTGAAAAAGACATCACATGCCTAAATCCATGTAAATATTGGAAGAGAGTTGCACCACAGGTATTAGTATTTCATCTGAGTATTCAAAACTTACTAAACAACCAAAATGGCAGAAAGACAGCTTCAAAACAACAGCTTCAATAACAGGCTTTTGCCATGTTGAATCCACAATATATGAAATATAGAGCTTTGCTGTTGTAAAAGTCAAGTGGCGTTGTAATTCCACAGCTTTAAAACATGTGGATGTCATAAAAACATAAAAAACGAATATAAAAGTGAAGAACCCTTCTGATGTAAACAATGGACAAGCGCTTTCAGCTCTTTCAAGCCTTCTTCAGATCCAAGTAGGTAAGCTGGGTTCAGTGTTTAAAAGTTGGTATCATCCAATGAAACACTTCAGTGAATGATGAACGTTAACCAATCAAGTTAGTCCATTGGTACACACCTCCATAGCTTGAAGTTAAAACTCTTTATTTAAAACTCTTTGTTTAAAAGAACATGACAGTTTGACATTTCTAAGACAGACTCAGACATATTTTCAGAAGGAATATTAGTAAAATCTTTTCAGTAGGTTCTGGTTAAAAGAACAAGCTCTGCATAAAAGCAAAGATTTGAGAAAAAGAGGTGAAAAAAAATGGTCATTTATGGCGCTTCTTTTTATTTCATTTCAACAGTTTCTTTGATGCCTAAATCCATCTCAGAGTTCCCTCCCTTTACTAAATGGCTGCAGATCGACAACCTGACGCCAAGAGAATTTACATACCCATCTTTTATATAAATCAAGTATTACAGATTTGCAGACATATTTATTTCTGCCAAAAGAAGAACAATATTAGGCAAGCGATCACAAGGATCATAAGATGCCTGGCCACATACACCTTTAAGTAGACACACTATGCCTCCACTTTCAAACATTTAATAGTACTCAGCTCCCAAACTGAGCAGGGCTGTATATGACAATCCTGGTGCAAATTTGTGACTTCCTATTCAGTTATCAAGACTGAGCCTTAAGGATAGTGAAAGTAATACTTTTTTTGACCTTTCGTGGTAAATAATTCCATAGGCTTGGAATATGTTGAGTTAAGACGGCACAGTGGTGCAGCAGTAATGTTATCACCTCACACCAAGAGATTCTCCAGTTCGATTCTTGGCTGGAGTGCCTTCTGTGTGGAGTCTGTACGTCCTCCCTGTATTCACATGGGTTTCCTCCGAGTGCTCCGGTTTCCTCCCACATTACAAACATGCATCTGGAGCATTAAGAATCTATATCTCCAGTGAGTCTTGTTTATTTGATGGTATAGCTTTATGTCCCTGATGCATGTGTTTGTAGAACCACTGGTGTAGCAAAGAAAGAGAAGGTCAAATAGGACTGGGTCTTTCATAGCTCAAAAAGCAAGACAGGTCATCCCAGAGCAGCCTATAGGATACTTTGTATAAGCTAATCTAGGAGGATGGTTGAAGGATTTAAGGCTTTTCATTTTCTCAGTAAAGCATCTTTGGGGCCTTTCTAGTTGAGCAATATGCATCATCTTCTACATTCCGAAAGGAGACAGTGTAATAAATTAGAGGTCTGATAAGGGAAGACTAAAGTGGATGACTGTTTTACATCCTAAAGATACTCCCTTGGAAATGAACTGGACCAGATGAAGGATTTCCTGACTATGCTGGAAACATAGGTTCATAGGAGGTTGCTAGGATAGCAGCCCTAGAGCTCTTACAAGCCTAGCCATGTTAATCCCAAGTTGCCTCAGTTGTCTCTAGTTAGATGAATGTAATTTGCAGAGCGAGTCTATGATAAACACTGACTACCCTTGTCCATGAGAGATGAATGTAATTTGCAGAGCGAGTCTATGATAAACACTGACTACCCTTGTCCATGAGGGACATGGGTACCATCCCAGGATGAATTTGTGGTCTCCCATCCATCTGTCTAGGTTGCACTTGAATAGGGTCAGTAAGGAGCTCTGCTTCACTTGAACTGAAAGTTTACTCCAGAGTAGCAGCAATCTTTGGGAGATATATCTGTCTCTCCAGCATGTTCTGTTAATGTCACAGGCTAGGTTAAGATCCCTACAGCGAATGTGTCTTGTGCCATTTGACTTGCAGATGTGCAGTATATTCATCAGGGCAGGGTCAAAGACTGCCCTGTAGGCCAAGCACAAGTTGCCTCTCACCAGCCTATATGATACAGAATACAGTGACAGGGCTTTAAGTCTAGCCACGTAAGTCAATGTTTGGAGGCCAAATATTTTTTTGATGAGAAACCTCTGTGGTCCCTCCAGCTGCTTCAGATGTCTGGTGAGATACATACGGAAGGGTGCATTGTACTCTATTAATGGTCTGATGAGGGTCAAGTACAGTGGAGTTATAACATCCTTAGACCTGGATACAATGCCCTTATTTATTAGATGCACAACTCAGAAGGCTTTCTTTACCTCTGTGGAAATTTAATGGTCAAAGTTCAGATTCCTATCTACCTGTGTTCCCAGATATCACACCACTGAGTTTGAACTTAGGGGGGTGCAGTCAATGATGTAATCAAAAGTGAATTCTGCTTTGCCAAAGGGAATAATAATGTACTTTTTTGAGTTTAGTTTTAGACTGTGGCTTTGGCACCATTCATTTGTCTGCATTAGCCCCTCCTGTAATATGTTAACATCAGTGGGGGATTCAATGATGGCAACCAATTTGCAATCATCAGCGAACTTGGTAAGCCAAAGGCCTTCCACTTTAGACTGGACTTCCAAGAAACAGATTCTAAACAGTGAATGGCCCAGCATAGATTATTGTGGTATGCCACTGGTGATGGGTCTACTGGTGAAGGTGGAGTCACCAACTTTGAAAGTATGTGGTCTGTCGGTCAGCCAGTTGGCTACCCATCTAGTGATATAAGGATTAATCCCCAGCTGGGAGAGTTTGCTCAATGATACCTGAGTGAGGGATTGTGTCAAAAGCTTTGGCTTGGTCAAGATAGGCAGTATGCACTGTCTTACCTTCATCCAGGGCATTGGTAGCTTTCTCACAGAAGTCTATTAGGTTTAATAAGCATGATCTACCCTTAACAAAGCCAAACTGGGTTGGCTCTAGGGTTTAAGGATCGCCTACATCCTTGTTGATAAGGTCCAAGATGATTCTTTCCATGACCTTGCAGATGAGGCTGGTTAGACTTATGGGTCTATAGTTCCCAGGGTCAGTTGATGCCACCCCTTTGTGCAAGGAGATTACTGTTGCTGTTCCCCACTCTGCTGTAACAAAGCCAGTTCTCAGGCTATGGTTTAAGAGAACACCAAGTGAGTCTGCTAGGTCCTGTTTTAGATTGCTTAATAAGCAACCTGAGATGTTACCTGGTCTCACTGAGACTGTGTTTTTGGCCTTGGAAAGCACATATATGACCTGATCTCAACAGATACTAGGCAGAGGACTGGTGCCAGATATACTTTGGCGATGGCTGGTGGGAACAGGGGGGTGAGGTTTGCTCCAAATCTGTCAGCTAGCAAGTTGGCAATTTCCTGTGGTACAGTAACAGTGGTCCCATCTAATACCAGTTTGGCACATAGCTGGGCATTCTCTTTTAGATTTCAGACATAGTTAAAGAATACCTTATGATTATCCTTAGCTAGGGATGCTATTTTAGCTTTCTAATTAGCTTTAGAGGACTTTACAAGATTTCTGCTTTGCTTGTTCAAGCTGTGGAAGGTATTTTTCCTCTGCTGAGTCAGTTCCCTCTTGTTCTTAGACATCAGTTTCTTTCTTTAATTATATAATCTGTTTATACTTGAGGTCCATCAGGGTGACTGTTTTTTCAGGGGGGACTTGATTTTAATCCAGTCAAGTTTAGGTGAGTCTATACAGTTGCTTAAGTGTTTATTCAGGGCATTTGTGTACACCTCTGCATAGGAGTCATTCTTGTCTGTGATTGCAAGGATTATAAAACTTTTTATACCATCACTTAGTAGGCTGTTGTTTGCCTTGGAAAAGTTTTTTAGTTTTTTTGCTCCTGTGGTGGTGACAGGTTCAATAATTACTTTGAATGAGACTTATGTATGGTCCGGCCTTACCGGGTAGGGCTTCACACGGGGGGGGGGGGGGGAGTGCAGTGAACCCCATGTTGGGGAGTACTATGTCTAGGACATTTGAGCCCCTTGTGGGGGTGCAGACTGTGTGTTCTATAGCATTTGTATTGACAAAGTCCAGGAACCTCTGGATGAGCATGTTTGTGCTCATGTATGTTACCCAGTCGACGGAAGGATAGTTGAAATTTTCCATGCCTAAGGCTTTGGGCTGTATGGCGAGTGCCCCCATTAAGTCCAGGTAGACGGTGTGCTTTTCTTCGTTCATTGTGAGGGACCTATAGCTAGCGATGATGTGGTAGGGTATTTTGCCTATAGTTAACTGGACATGGAGTAGTTCAAGAGAGTCATTCTGTTTGATCAGTCTTGAGGTGCAATCGGCTTTAATCAAGATGGATACACCTCCACATTTGGTTTTCACACATATTTTGAGGTCTGAATGTGTGGAAGGTATTATAGCCTTACACAGCAGGGGTGCTTTCTGTGGCCTTCAACCATATCACAGTGACTGCATAGATGTCAGCATCTTCCAAAGTGATGATTGCTTCCAGGGAGTGCAGTTTCATGTTTAGACTCCTAGCATTAAGCAGCAGAACCTTGAGTTTGTGTTAAATGAATTTTATGTCAGAAATGTTGTTTTTACATTGCCTAAAAAAGACACTATGGGTGAGCCAAGTGCCTTTGCCAGTATCCAAAATCCCAGAGGGAGACAGGTGCAGATCATCTCTAACAAAGTAGCTTGGCCTGTCGACCAAGTCTTCTCAGGCTGACAGATACTGGATCCCCCTGGACTGGCACCACAAGCTAAGCCAGTTGTTGAAGTCGATAAATTTTGTTTATATTTTGGCATCATCCTAGATGAAGGTAGAATGCTGCTTAGGGTCATACCTGCCTGGATACATAATCTGAAAGTTCCGTTATGTCTGTCTTCATATAGTCCAGAGAGGTACATCTCAAGTCATTCACCCCAGCATGGACTATAAGTGTCATAATGGTACTTGTTGTTGAATGACTTGAGTGCATATGTGATTTGACAGATCCTGGCACATGACAGGCAGCTGACCGTGACCTCCTACTTCTCCAGCCTGGTGAGGGGACATCTGTGTGTCTCACCATGGAGTCGCCTATGACCAAGACATTAGGTTTTGAGGGGTTTGCCTTAGGGGCTTATTTGCTGAGACACTGGTGTATGTGTTATTATGTGTAGTGGTTTCTATTTGCATAGCAGTGTGTGCAAGTGGTTTATGTTTGGGAGGGCTCTGATCTTTTGGTTGGCTTCTAATGAGCACCTCTGCTCATGTAGGTTTGTGTGTCTTGACCTCATTTTGTGTGAGAGGTGAAGTGCTTTTGCTGACAACTTGTTTGTTATTATGTGAGATAATTAATTACAATTTCATAGTGAACATGGTTCATAGGTTCAAAGATTAGTACTAGACTAGCTGCCTTATGTGCCTTTTAAGCTTAGCTAATTACCCCATGTAAGAATCAAACTGTGCACCTTGTGTGTGCAAGGTAAATACCTTAACCATTATATCAACCTTCCACATGATGACTAAATGAGACAGAACTGTCTACTTATGTGCCCAGGTCTCTTATGACAGTGTGTGTCTGAACAGGAAAAGCATTTATAAAATACAAGGTGTGGACAGTCTTTTTTTTTCCAAATGCTACTACAGTGAACATTTTTGCATTTAATTTGAGACCGTTTTTAGTACACCAGGTACATGCATACTCCAGCCCATGCTGAAGCTGTTTTGTATTTGTGGATAACAGTGCCCAGCTTGTAGTTTTCTGAAAATTTGGTCAACTACATTTCTAAGGTAAGTATCAAATAGGAGAGGGCCAAATATTAATCCTTGTGGTACCTCACTAGCTACAATTTTACATCCAGACAGAGAACCAGCAACTGTCACAACTCATGATTTGTTGAATAGCCAATTTGCAATCCAGCACATAACATAAGGGTTCACATTACGTTCAGCTAATTTTTGTACCAATGCCATCATGGGAGATGGTGTCAAAAGCCTTGGTCAGATAATGAGTGTACATTGAGTAATCACTGTCCAGAGTCTCTGTAACCTTTTCAAGGAAGCTAACTAGGTTTAGGAGAAAGGAGCTGCCCTTCATGAAACTAAACTGATTAGGGCTAAGTTGCCTCTAGCTGCGTAAATGAGTACTGCTATGATTATGTTCCATGGCTTTGCACATAATGCTCATGAGGCTTATAGGTCTATTGGCTCCTAGACCTGCAGATTGGAACACAATTGTCCAGGGGAGTTTACAGTGGCTGCTCTCCTGGTATCAGGCACAAACCCTGAGGATATGCTAAGGTTGACCAGTTTAAACAGAGGCACATATACGGCCAATACCTCACGGGCATTGGGGAAATATACATGATCACCGACATGTGCTGACATGGCATCCAGGAAATGGTGCAGTACCCTGGAGGCTGATGCCTGTGATATCCCCATCATATCACCAGTTGGTCTCTGGAAGATACCTGTTGCTAGTATTCTTGCACCAGCTAAGTTGCAAAAGAAAGAATCTTGAGGAAATGCAGGCACTTCCTGATATATGTACCATTTACTTTAAACTGCTTCCTTTAAACAAGGTACAAGCACTTCAGTTTTCTGCAACAATCTTGGAATGTTTGGACCATAGCTAGATGACTGGCTACCTGTTTTCTAATAATAAACCACAGTACCTTTTTATAATATTGCTGTGTGAATGTCAATCTTCACTAAGCAAAATAGTTTAATACCAGATTTTTTGGCTCCTGATTTGGTTTATACTATTAACTGCTGCTGCCGCCTCAGATGTTACATAAGGTAGAGAATGCAGGCAAAGAATCATCATAGTTGCTTGAAAAAATGGTGAGTGCTATTTAAAGGCACTTAAACAGTTGTATAAGCGACTGACTGCATGAAATACAGATATTGTCTGGTGTGTTATTCTGAAACAGTTTAAGACGCTACTTCTCAAATACAAGACTATGTTGCCAGGTGAGGAATCAGCTCTTGGCGGTGACAAGAGTCATGTGCTGTGAAATGTTGTATTTTAAATCTGGTGCTTTTTTCTTTAAAGATATAATGGGCTTGTCATGTTTGAGAAGTGATGTGGCTATGGAAGGCAAAATATGTTGTTTATGAGCAAATAAGTCCAAGTGTGAGCAATGCCAAACAGCAATCAAATTTGTTTTCAAAACTATAAAATTATTACTATAAATCAAGATGTTACAAAAAAAACAAGTGTAGCTTTTTTTAAAAATACTGCTACCCTACAGCAGTGCCTTCAGCCAAGTAGATACTAAACAGAAGACTAGTAATGTTTTACAACAAAGTGTCACAGGTATGCCAAAGAATGTTTACAACAGTGTTACAGATATGTCAAAGAATGTTTTACAACAAAACGAGTATGTTTAATGCACTAAACCGTGAAAGTGGAAATATCGAATTTGCATAGTTGGCCCGTCTGTGGAATAGCTCCATAAGGTAAGTGTGTGATAGTTACAGACCTTAGGGTTAGAGTGCGGGTTAAGGTAAGTGCATAGATAGGTAATGTATGTAAGGTTTAGTGTAGGGTTTTGTTAAGTGTATGTGTGTAGAATATTTAGTTTGTTTGGGTAAAGCTCAGTAGGGTAAGTGTGCGGTAGTTACGGAGTTTAGGGTTAGGGAGGGGTTAAGGATAGTGCATAGATAGTTGTGTATGTAGTGTTTAGTTTAGGGTTAGAAGTAGGGTTTTGGTGCTTTACTTTAGGGTTAGAAGTAGGGTTTGGTTAGTGTATGTATGTGTTGTTTTTTACTGTATTTTGGTAGGTAGTATGTTGCGGGCAGTGGGGTTGGCCAACTATGAGAGATCGAGATTTTGAATTTCACGGTTTAGTGTGTTCAACGTATTCGCTCATTATGGTTTGCGCTAATTATATTCGACCGATTCGGCTTTCGCGGGAATAAAGTAGACCCACAGATATGCCAAAGAATATTTACAGCAAAGTGTTACAGGTATGCCAAAGAATGTTTTACAACAAAGTGTTACAAGTATGCCAATGAATGTTTACAACAAAGTGTTACAGGTATGCCAAAGAATGATTTACAGCAAAGTGTTACAGGTATGCCAAAGAACGTTTACAGAAAAGTGTTACACATATGCCAAAGAATGTTTTGCAACAAAGTGTTACAGGTATGCCAAAGAATATTTTACAACAATGTGTTACAGGTATGCCAAAGAATATTTACAACAAAGTGTTATAGGTATGCCAAAGAATGTTTACAGCAAAGTGTTACAGGTATGACAAAGAATGTTTACAACAAAGTGTTACAGGTATGCCAAAGAATGTTTCAACAAAGCGTTATAGGTATGCCAAAGAAAGAATGTGGATGCCTTGTAGTTATGTGCTACAGCTTTGCAGAAAGAAAACAGAGCTTTGAGAGTGGATTGTAGCTCATCCTATATCACCAAAAAAGGAAATTAAAAAAACGATGTAGAAACCACAGGTCTAAGAATACAAAACCACAAAGGCAGCTGCAGGACCTTATCTCTAAAGAGAGGGAATGGATAGAAAATAGAACAAATTGTTTATGAAAATAGAGAAGAAATAGCAAAATATCAACTCCAATACAAAAATTAAATGGCAGAACTGAAATTTGGGTATATGAATTTGCAAGCAGATAGTACATTACAAAGTAAAAATATAAGCATAAGTCATTGTGTATTTAATGGCACAACTCAGAAGACTGGGCCACAGTTTAGCATCTAATTCAAAGAACAGATGACAGTTCTTGAGACATTAGTGCTGAGAAAGTAGATTGATATTGTTAAACAAAAAGTAGGAAATCAGAAAAAAAAACTGTCAGTGGATGCCATCTAATTAAAATATGCATAACAGCTGTTTGATCCTATCTATAACTAATGAGATCAAGGCTACTTTGAATAAGGCTATGAATGCAGCAAGCAAGCAGCTATACCAAGGAAGATGGAGAAATTACAAGTGCCAAGGATCAAAATGCAGTCATAAGATGTGAAGGTCTGGCAGCAAGCAGGCAGCTATACCAAGGAAGATGGAGAAATTACAAGAGCCAAGGATCAAAATGCAGTCATAAGATGTGGAGGTCTGGCAGCAAGCAGGCAGCTATACCAAGGAAGATGGAGAAGTTACAAAAGCCAAGCATCAAAATGGCAGTCATAAGATGTGGAGGTCTTTGTTCTCAAAAGAAATTAGAAGAAGTTGTTTCCAGCCATCAATAAGTGGGCAAATTAGGTCCAAAGCAACTTAATGCTAACAGGACAATGCAAAGCAAAGTGAAACCAAGATCAAGAGTGTTTGCAGCCACGAGTCAATGTAACAGGGATGGGTATCCTTAAGCAAAGCCAGCCTAAAGCAGAATACACAAATGATATGTGTCAGTCATGTGATGCTTGCCAGGCCTCACAGATAGAAAGGATTTGAAAATAGTATTAAGTACATTTTTTATGAAGGGAATATATGGAATCAAAAGATAAAATTTGAAAGATATTAGTTATTAAAGAAGAAATAGAAACTATTTTGAGATGTACACAGGAAGGAAAATGTCAGTTTGCTATATAGATAAGGCATAAGACAATGTAGCGAATAAGCAAGTGTGAAGACTTTATAGCAGTACGGTACTAGTAGGAAAATAATTAAATTAATAAGATTATTCTACGAAAATAGTATAATAAGAGTCTTACTTAATGGGTAGATAGGTGGAGAGGGTATATTAGGTAAAAGAGTAAAGCAGTGCCCAGTGAGCAGCATATAATTTCCATTAGCAGTCATAGCCAAGCGTAATCAAGATCTACCACAAGCTGAATGGGGATGTAGGCCTAAGGTTTTTCGCCTTTTAATAATGTCAGGTCCTGATAATTTGCAGATTTTTACAAAGAATAAATCATGGATGAAAGGAATGATTAAGGTGTTGGAAGACATTGTGTAAAGTAGGGTTAGAAGGAATAAAAGCAATTCTAAAGGGTTGGGTAAGATTTTAAAATTGGAGGTACTTATTTTTCCTGAAGTAGAAATGGATGTGTTAGAGATGAAATCTAATAAAATGATGTATTAAATCCAGAAGGGAAAAACGTATTATAGGAGTCAAGTATTATAAGTAAATTGTCTAATACTTAACGCCATTTAGAAAGTTTATTTGAATAGTTCTGTTTTTCAGATAAATTATCTTATTTAGGAAGGGCATATTATGTTCCCACCAGCAAAAAGAAAGTACATTTTAGCTATTGTGTTTAATATATGATATTCAAAATTAAATCCAAGCAAAAGAAGTATATTTTAAAACACAACAGAAAAGGGGGGGGGGTCGGATTAATAAGCCTAATTGTGTCCTTATCTACTTTGACTTTGTAATGGATAGTTAGAGAAATGAAGCTTTATAAACATGGTTTGTTCAATTAATGGTCTGAGAATGAGTTTTTTTTTTTTTTGGAATGCTGTTAGAATGAAGAAAAGAATGTGAATTTTTGATGTTTAAGGTTGTCAGAATAACAAAAAAAGTTATTTTCATGGAATTGCAGTATGGAAAATACATCTGATAATTAAAAAAATATAAGATAATACTATGCCATTTTTCTGCAGAGATGACCTTTATATGGATTTATATGATGAACAGAAAATGACAATTATTCAGGGGAAAATGAAATTTCAGTACATGTGAGAGTGACAAGGTTTTATGATGGGTATAACTGAATAAACTATAAGTAAGGATGTCAGTCATGCATGAAAAACAGGAAGAAAGGATATGTAATTTGTGTAGAGAAACAGAAACAAGTGAACTTGTTTTTTTTACACTGTCCAAGAACAGATTTGTGGCTAATTACAAGAAAAGATCTATTTTATAAATAGGAGGATATGGCCTGATGAATAGATAGGTAATCAAAGGATGAAGATAGTAGACTCAGTTTTAAAGCTATGTGGTTTATCTGGAGGTTTAGATCTGATGAGTTGTTAAACTAAAATAAACTAATAATAATAATATTAATGGGGATGCCTTATAGAGCCAAAAGTCTCTCGCCAACAAAAGTAATACTATACTTGCCACTACTTATTTACTCCTCACACTTCCTTATGGCACTCACATTCTTACTAACCTTCTGACATCACAATAACCAGTACTTGAACAATGTTATAATAACCTGATAAATACAGAGCAATACCCCTTCCAGAACCCACTACTGTGTAGACTAAAAAGCCTCAATTGTTTGGAACGACCCATCAAATAACATATACATATACAGAGCTTCTTACCTGCTATAAAATTATTCAACATACATCTGCTTGCCCAGCACTAAATAACATTCAACACAACATATCATTATGATCCAGTGACTAAAACCTCTTGTCTATCCACATACCTAGAAAATCTGCTGGGCATTGTTTGTACTTGCACCATATTGCTAAGACGTGGAACTCCTTACCTGCATCCATCAGGCCAATATCCTCAAACCATTTGGGAAGACTTAAATAACACAAAAAAACAGACAAACTTAGAACCACAACAGGTGGAAACACAAGGCAGAATCACTTATTTTACCACTTTATTTAGTGCTTTCATCCTCACAGAGCAGGCCTTCATCAGAATAAAATACAAGCCGAAAACCCACACTCTGGAGTACTTAAGTGTGAGTTTTTGGCTTGTATTTTATTCTGATGAAGTCCTGGTCTGTGAGGATAAAAGCACTAAATAAAGTGGTAAAATAAGTGATTCTGCCTTGTCTTTCCACCTGTTGTCATATTGAAGACTTGCTAGTCAAAAGCTGGCTGAATTCTTGTTCAACATCAGGATAAACTATATCCCTAAATGTAAACAAATACCTATTCATAGCTTACATTCTTACTTTCCCTTCTTCACTCACTTCCTTACTTTTATCAATTTATTTATTCTGGCTTTCTCTCTAGATATACCACAAGCCTGATTTTCTCACACTTCATATTATAATTCCTGCTTGTATTATACTTACCTTCAATTTCTCTATAAACTAGCTGAAATTTCTCTAAATATTAAGTCATGGTCATTTAACTTGTATCTATTCATAACTAATGCTTTCATGCTGTGTCTAATTTGATATAATTATTTATCTGTAGTTTGTTTGTATTATTTTAAAGACTGTAAAATTATTGTTCTTAAAATGTTTTATAATACTTTGAAACATTTTGTCCCATGCCACCACTGAAAATGGGCTCCTACCCAGTTAGACTTTTCCAGTAATTAAAATGGGGAGTTCATATATATATATATATATATATATATATATATATATATATATATATATATATATGTGCAATATTTTGAAATGGTAAAGAAGCATCATTTAAAAGTGTAAAATACATAAATGACTCATGTAGGCATGAAGGCATTATTCTGTCAAAGCCTAATGATTACTGCACTCAAAACTTCAACAAATGCCATACCACATCTGCAGTACTGACCTGGTATACTATAATTAGTGGGAATAGAACCTAAATAAATCAGCATGTGCAAAACATAAGATAATGTCTTAATCTGTTAAGCTACTTTGACAACCAGGAATCATTACTCACCCATACATAATGCAGTGGTCCATGAAGGGAACAGTTGTCAGGCAATACACAATACACAATTCACTTCTACAATACTCGTGTACCAACACCTTTGCCCAACGGTTCTTGGAATTCATAAATTCCAATGCCCTGGATCAACTAATCCATGGTCCCACCAGGGGCTCCAATATCCTAGACCTGGTCATTACCAACATGGAAAATCAATGCTCCACAGCTATGGTCACCCCCTCGTTGGTCAGTTCAGACCATAAGCTAATCACCCTTAACATCCACATTCCACCCCCACCCCCCAGTAAGGAAACCTCCATAAAAAACTTCTCCAAAGCCAACTTCATGCTACTCAAGTCAGAAGTTACAAACTTCATGACACCCATGCAGATGGAAAATGAAAGTTCCACTGTTGAGTCCTACACTAAGGCATTATATGAGCACATACACTCATGCATGAATCGTGCCATCCCCAATAGAACCAAGATGTTCTCCTCCAAAAAAGGAAGCCAATCTGGTGGCCCCCTGCCATAAACAAACTTTACAACAAGAGGAAGAAACTGTTGCAGAAAAGAGGAAAATCCCAGGATGCAACAAACTCCCTTACCAGCCTCAGTAAGAAGCTGAGATCCCTCTTAAAATCCTCCAAAGCTAGTTACGAAAATAAAATTGCCAAAGATTCCAAAGACAACCACAAGGCATTCTATAACTATGTCAAGACTAAATGGCAATGCTCAAATCTGCTCTGAGCTACAACAGAATGGCATCAAATATACTGATCCCAAGAATATTTCCAATATCCTGGCAGATCGATTCAGTGCCAACTTCACCCCCCCCCTCACTCCCTAAATGGCCCATCTCAATACTGAATGATTGCCATATTCTGGTAATAATGGCCACACAGGTAAAGAACGCACTCTCCAAAGCTAAGACTACAGCATCCATGGGACCAGATGACATCCCAGGCTGTGTACTGCATGAACTACAAAATGAAGTGGCAACTCACCTAAGTGTCATGTTTAATCATAGCCTCACCTCAGGCTTCATGCCCACTGAGTGGCACACAGCTACAGTTATCCCACTCCACAAGGGGGGATCCACCTTGGATCCCAGGAACTACCACCCCATCAATCTGACGAGCCTGATCTGCAAGGCGATGGAATGCATTATCATGGAACTTATAAACAAAGACATTGGCAACCTTAAAACACTGGACCCTACCCAGTTTGGTTTTGTAAAGGGCTGATCTTGTCTCTTGAAGCTGATTGACTTCTTCAAATCAGTCTCCACAGCAGTGGATGAGGGTAAGACAGTCCACACATCCTATCTGGACCTTGCCAATGCCTTTGACACCATCCCCAACTCTGGAATCATAGATAAACTTACTAAGCTGGGCATTAATCCCTATGTCACTCGATGGGTTGCCAACTGGCTTACTGACAGAACCCACACTGTAAAAGTAGCTGACTCCAAATCCAGCTCCAGACAAGTGACAAGTGGAGTACCTCAGGGTTCAGTCCTGGGACCTCTCTTGTTTGGCATCTACTTCTCTGAAGTACAGGCCAACACTAAGGGACTCTGGCTAACAAAGTTCACAGATTACTGCAAACTGGGAGCCATTATTGAATCCCCAAATTATGTCGATACTCTACAAAAGGGCCTTACAGAAACAGGTGCTTGGTGCCAGAGCCATGGGCTCAAGCTCAATGCCAAGAAATGTATAGTTATTCCCTTTGGGAAAAACATGTACCCATGAATTACCACATAGGTGGCAGTACACTAAACACTGAAAGTGTGATAAGAGACTTAGGGACACAGGTGGACAGTGGTCTCACCTTCAGTAACCACATTGCCACAACAATCAGGAATTCCTTCTATGTGGCACACCTCATCACTAAGGGCTTTTCATCCAGAAAAAGGAGGTCATTGTCACAACGCCTCATTTGGTATGTACCTCTCAAGACATCTACAACAACTGGAAAGGCCTCAGAAATACCTCACTAAAAGAATCACAGGCCTAAAGCAGATGCCCTATGCTGACCGCCTTAAGAAACTCCAGTTATACTCTGTCGCATATCATCTACTCTGAGGCAATCTCTGCTTAACATACAAGGCCATGTCAAACCCAGAGCTGTTGGATATGCTACATTTAAAGAAATCCCAATCCCTCAGAGCCACACGCTCCAGGGATCTAAACCTTGTCATCACAATAAACAAAACATGCTGGAGGGATAGGTTCCTGACCCAGAGACTCCCCAGACTCTGTAATAGACTGCCCATACATGTCAAGCAGGGCGTCTCTTTGGCCCCCTTCAAAAGGAACCTTGATGATTGGATGGGAGAAAGAAAATTCACCCCGGGGATCATGTCAGTCACCCTGTTAAACAGGGGTCCAGGGAAGTAAATAGTGTGGGAAGAAATAGCCAGGAAATTGTTATGTCTAGGCTTGTATAGGTGCTAGGGCCAATAGCCTACTACCAACTTATGAACCTATGAATACCAAACATATTGAAGTGGATCATAAACCTATTCCTTTGCATGCAAGCCCTTTTGAATTGAAAGCTGTGTGTTGTGAAAGAGATGGGTACACTCAGGCCTCTAAACATTTGTGCCAAATCTGTATGCAAAATCATCATGAGTGGGATGGCAAAGGTCCAGTTCTAATGTAGTCTATGGTAGATTATAATATAGATGATTCATGTGGCCATCTGGGGCCCCTGAGTCTAGGGCAGGGGCTCATGGCTGACATACTGCCCCAAGTGGTTTCTGTCTTTTAAGTGCTATTTTTGTTTATCAGACTGAGCACATCAAACAAACACACCATCAGAAGGGCATAGTGCATACATGATCTGTTCAGGTGGAATTAATGCTTGAACAAGAACTTGGAGGGAATTTAAATTTGCAACGATGAATGGGAATGAAAGAAGCAAAGAGTGCCTATGTATGTATGCGTCTGAAAGTGTGTGTGTTTGTGTGTGTGTGTGTGTGTGTGTGTGTGTGTGTGTGTGTGTGTGTGTGTGTGTGTGTGTGTGTGTGTGTGTGTGTGTGTGTGTGTGTGTGTGTGTGTGTGTGTGTGTGTTTGTGTGTGTGTGTATCTCCTCCAGGGTGCTACAACTTGCATTGCTGCCATGCCCTGCTAACTACAACTTTGTTGCTGCCAAACCCCAGTAATGTGCTAACTTTAACCCAGACCTGGTTTCAGAAACATAAATAAGACCAGTCATTAGAGTTTCATAGTTTATATTACTCAGAAAA
Organism: Protopterus annectens; assembly: GCF_019279795.1. NCBI lineage: Eukaryota > Metazoa > Chordata > Ceratodontiformes > Protopteridae > Protopterus > Protopterus annectens. The sequence goes on from NC_056738.1 coordinate 504,195,460, forward strand.
TATTGCCCCAATTTTTTTTTTATTTGCTAATCAGGTAAATCCATCTTAGGTCAACCAAGGAGCACTGTCTGGTTAAGTCTCTTGCTCAGAGTCACACAGTGGGCAAATGGAGGTAGAAAGACTCCAACCTTGCACCCCTGGAAAAATTCGGACCTTGCACCCCTGACTACAGGAAGTAGCTCATTAAGAGCTTAGAGATCTAAGTCCTCAGTACTAACCGCCAGACCTCTGTTAGCTTAATTTCTTGTAAATCACTGAAAATTACGATCAGTCAGTAATACCAGTCATTATAGATTCATAGTTATTGCTATTGAAAATGGATGTTGATGTACAACATGTTGTTTTGTTAACTTTTTAAGGCTTTCAGTTGTTAATGAACTGTGTCCTATAATCAGAAATACAGGGTTTGAATCACTAAAGCACATTAAACAAGGAAAAGGCAGACAGGTTTGAATATTGTTTTATAAAAATTGGGATGAGACAGCCAAGTAAACGGCTTGTTGGGGGCCTTGTTCATTACCTTGCATATGGCCCCGTTTGACACAATCTGGCTCTGTTGACTCCAGAAGCATAAGCTGCAACAGCACATGCCTGGCAATAGTAAGAGTCACAAACCCAGGTTTTCTAATGCTGAAAATGAGGTTCTGCTGTTGTCCATCTGTCAATATCAGTGCAGTCTGCCTCTGAACAAAAGTGTTGACCAAGCCTAAAGAGGCCATTTTTGAATGATATTGGTGGGAATATTAATGCCATGTATGGACATGACTGCATATAAAAGTAAGTGAGATACCAAGCCACTGACGTCACCCACGATGCTGAGAAGCATGCTCAGTGCCTTGCAATGGAAGGAAAGCTGATATGATGGGGGCCTTCTGTGGATCAGCCATTAATAGAGATGGAGGGACATCTCTTTTAGTGAGAAATGGAGAGACATCTGTTTTAGTGAGAAAAGGCACCTCACAGTCCCATACTTCAGTGTGCTCTGGGGTATCCATGGTGATGCTCCAGCAAGGTATTCGGTTTACTATCAAAATTTCGTATGGCAGTTATGTAAACTGGTATTGTCACATTCATGTAACACCAATACAGAATTGCTCAAATCCACAACAGCAAATGCTAGTGTACTTTCACTGTTGTGAGGCTGACGTTTTGACTGGAGATTGCACTACAGTGGGGATCGGCAAACTTACCCTTTTCCTCACTATAGTGTGATCTTGGAGTTGGAATATATAATTAGCAGGTGGTGTGGGGTGCACAAGAGGGCTTGTTCACCTCAAAAACATTTGAAGAAAATCACCGGATGTCACGGTAATTTAGGTAATGTCGATAATGCTGAATTCGAATAATCTACATTACTGCTTTCATTGCTTTCAGTGAACAAAGTTTTCAATTCCACCTTTTTTGTTTTGAGTGATTACTCGAAGAACTGTGTTTCAGCATTTTGATAGTAAACCAGGTATTCGTATGCCTGTAGTATGGCATGGGAGATTTAGATCGAATCTGTTACTTTTGCACTTCTAGCTGATGTTTGTTGCAAGTGCTATAGCTGCATGAGAAATATACCCTCTATGAGCAGCTGAACAAGGTAAGCTAGATCTCTTTTGTTGCTGGTTAGTAGTAATAGTATACATTCTAGATGGGAGTAAGGTTGGTGGGGATGGATACTACTTAAGATGGTAGTTGCAGTTTGCTGTCTTCACAGATGAACCCTCTGTATGGCACCACCACAATGGAAACTCCACCACTTGAAATTGGAGACTCATTAGACTCTGACCATGATGGCAATAAACAGCTGGAACAGTCAGGGAGCACATTGTTAATGTTGGACACATAGAGTGTGACTACAAGATCCTCATCCTAGACCATGGACACAGCCCTTGTTACTATGGATATCCAAGATACATACAGAACATACACAAAAGATAAACGACTGCAGGCACTCACTTTGGGCATTTTGTCCCCATCATGGCACAGCCATCAGTGCCTGCCAGAAGCCACATACAGTAGGAGAGGTATGAGTCCTGGTGCACTTTGATTTCACTGGCATCACACTGCACCTAAAATAGCTGTGTCAATATGTGTGCAACCCAGTGTACATGAAGGCCGTTGTGGTGGTACAGGCTAGTGCCATCAGCCTTTGGAGAAATGGCATGGGTACAACAAGGCATATGAGATGACCTCTGGGAGGCATTTCCTACATAGCTAACACCAAGAATGGGCCTGAGCACATATTGTGTCAAAGCAGGTCCTCCCCTGATCATATGGCCCATGACAAGCATTTGTCCAACCAAGGACACAATCACACTACTGCACCACTTTCATGGCAACATTAATTGTTGAGGAAACTGCAAGAAAGAGATGGCATCTAAGAGGGTGTAGTATGTCTCATTCTGGAAGACGGTCAAAGTCACGTAGCATACCTGCATCTATCCAGGGTCATGGTACTACATGTAAGACTCCAGATAAGGATGTCTCCCATGGGTGCCAGCACACACTGGATGGCCACTCACCTTCCATGAATGCTCTGGACCTGTCCATAACATCAAGGTACACTGCTGAAACTACTGTTAGAGCTGCATCCCACCATATGCACATAACCACACCACTACTGCTCCCCTTCCTCTTACACACACACACACACACACAAACACACACACACACACACACACACACACACACACACACACACACACACACACACACACAGTGCCAGTGACCCATTATCACACATTCCTCAATAATCCCCTGCAGTCCCACATCTTACACAACCACAACACTGCTCCCCATCCCTTACACACACAAACACCCAGTGCCACTGGACCATTACCACACATTCCTCAATAACCCCCCTGCAGTCCCACATCTTACACAACCACAACACTGCTCCCCATCCCTTACACACACAAACACCCAGTGCCACTGGACCATTACCACACATTCCTCAATAACCCCCCTGCAGTCCCACATCTTACACACACTGCAGTATTAAATGTTCATTTTATACAATGTTCACACATGTCCCAATGGGAGACATTGCACACTTGCATTCCCTCCCCCATCTGTGCATATGATAACTGTATCTTGCCTTTGTACTTTGTTACTTGATTTGCTAATGCCAGATGCACTGTGTAGCCAGCCTATGCATGGGTAAGTACAGTCTTATTTGGGGGGTTTGCATGCATCACTTTTGCTGTTGTAAAGATGCTGTTCTGTGGACTGAAACTGCTAGCCTCTGCCTCTTTACCAGTGTCACGGCGTACTGCATCCACCTCCACATCTCATGTTCAGCACAAACTGAATCCTCATCTGACTCACCATATACTACTTCTTGTACTCTAACATTTGTCCTGCAGTAGGCTTCCGTTTGCATATTGTGTAAAGTAGCACACACTGAAAATATTTTGATGCATATGCCAGGATTATTCTGTGAAGCACTACTGGATATGTCAAGGCAGTGAAAGTATGCCTTTAGCAACCCAAATACATGCTTTGTGGTGATCTGGGTTTGTGATAGGGCACAGCTGTAGGCATTGTCTGCATCAGTCTGTGGATTTCGGATGGGTGTTGTCAGCCATAGCTCCAGGGAATATCCAGTATCCACAATAAGATGGCTCCAGGGAATATCCAGCATCCACAATAAGATGGCTCCAGGGAATATCCAGCACCCACAATAAGATGGCTCTGAGGGAAAATCATCCCTCACAAAACATTGCTGTATGTCACAGGTGTGACAAATTACACCATTAAGCAATATATACAGACTATAGGCAGTTACAATTATGATTTTTAAATTTCTGAATGAGTACTAGGTGTTGGTTTAGTGAGCACAGTCCTCTTTGGGGGTAGTACCAATTTAATAACTGTCTGGTGGCAGGCCATCTGCCTGGGGTGTAGAGGATGTTATGGGCAGTCTTAATATGAGAAAAGGCTAGTAAGTTAGCTCCAGACAGATGAGGGAGTGAAGTGCCACAGTGAAGGATTCAGTTAATCTAGTTACTTGCAAACTTTGCAATTTTATTATAAGATTGTCCTAGTATAGCAACCTGAGTGGACTGTAGTTTAGTGAAAACTGCCTGGTAATGCATTTTCTTGTGCCATAGATAGCAGCAGAAATAATGCTTATATAAGCAGCGAGCCCAGCCCTGAATTCACCTAGACTCTCAAATGAAGCTGCCTGTGCAGATATGTCCCTGGTAAACAAAATTAATAATAGGCATATGAGGGACACTGTCCAGTGCAGCTGACTGGCTGCAATAGGTTTCGCACACCTCATGTACCATTCTGTTGCATACCATCATAGAAAACAATCTGTTGTCCATGGTCCTCCTTGTATGTTAATACCCAAAGTGTTGCATCAGTTTATCTACATTCAACTAAGTTAACAGGACTTGAGTTATGTTTTTCAGTTCCAAAAAGCATAATTTGAAAACTATAAAAAATATTTTTTGCAGGGGGCAAGCACCCAGCACCCCATCTAGGGGGCTGCCCTCCACACCCTCTATATTATATAATATGTTTTATATATAAAAAGATACACACACACATGTCACTACCAAAACTGAACTATAATGGAGGGAAAAAATGAAAATACTATGCCGGCTTGCACAGTACAGCACATTGCAATTAACTCATTCCCTGCAGTACAGCTCTTTTGAGTGTGTACCTTTAACTCCTAGTGGGTGTGGCTTGAGCCTTTTAAAAATAAAGTTACCACCTTACAGTTCAAACAAATATTCATATCTCTGGAGCCATAAGTCTTTCTAGGAAACTGTAAATGGCAAACTATTCAGGATAAATTCATTCAATGTGATGCTTTAAACTGGAGTTTATAAGCCAAAATAAAGGCAATGAATATTAATTTTGTAATGTATAAACAGCTTTTGATAGTTCAGTAACTATTCAAGCACGACACTCTCTGCCAGCAAGATTAACTTCATACAGCTGTGAGCTTTCATATGAGGCTATGCAGTTCTGTCTGTGTTATCTGAAGGTTTAGATATTTGGAGAAATATGAAAATTATTACAGTACAAATAAACAGTATGCAAATAATAATCTCTTTAGCTGCATTAGACAGAGGTCAAACATCAATACAATTGTGTTTGCTATCATGTTTGCTTTAAGATGAAATTTTCTGATACTTTGTATGTAGCATAATGTTGGAATTATTAATGCAAATGTGAACAAGCAATATTTGACATCAGTAGGAGTTAACTGCAGAAACACCTGGAGGTGTACTCGGCTGTAATGAGTGAACTGGAATTCATCTTTCAACAAAAAGATCAACTATTGTAAGTATGCCGTGCTGTGCCACATCTAGTATCTCCATTGCATTACATGAGTAATTTCACACTGAGCTGATTGAAGGAAAGACACTGAGGAAACTCGGAGCTATAATATATAACATTAAGTATCCTGTTTTTTGTTTATTTTGTTCTTTATTTCTTTGTTATTTATAGCACTTTGTGTATTGTGTATTTTTCTAGCTAGTTTCACTGTGTGTGAGGTATTAACTGGAAATTGTTCACTTTTATTAAGCATCTGTTGGGTTGTTTGTTTCTGATAACTTGTTGCAGTTAAACTCTTTTTTTCTAGAAGCTCCTTTAGCTGTTTAAACCTTTCATTTAAAGGCTCACTGCTGCTTTTCAGCTGTGAGAAACATTTCTGCAGTTTGTTTCCCACCCTCCCTTCCTGTTGGTATAGTGTTTTTATAGTTGGTGGCTTTGCAGTTGCCCGCCCCTAGTGTAAATTTGATCTGGGACCCTCCTCCCAGTCTAGTGTCATTACCTCATTCTACCCAGTACAGGGAGAACATTTGAGAAGGACAATCAGCTTAGTTTCTGCTAGTCCTTTCTCTCTTTCCTTTCTCTCTCCACTTAAAAAAAAAATATCTGCTTTTACTGTATTTGTGTTTCTTCCTACTTTATTTTGCTTTTGTGTCATCTTAAAAGTACTCAATTTTATTTATTACTGCTTGGTATAATTCATTCTAAGCCTTTTACTTTAAGCACTTGGGCTTCAGACCAGTTGTTTTACATTAAGAAGGTGTGTGGTCTGCACTGTAGTGGCAGAACAGGTAGCTTACATCCTTCTAAGTTGGGAACTGCTGATTGAGGGCTCAGTATCTGTTATTCTAAAAGTGTATTAGTTCTGGTTTAAGCACTTGGGCTTCAGGCCAGTTGTTTTACATTAAGAAGGTTCGTGGTCTGCACTCTTGTGGGAGGAGAGGTGGACTCTGCCCTTCTGAGCTGGGAATTTCTGGTTAAAGGCTTATAGTGCCTGCATATTTGAACTGCTTCTTACTGAAATTGGTACACCTTGTTTGCTGTAGCATAGACTAGATCCAGGCCTGCTGAATCTAGTTTTGTTTGTATAACTTGAGCACTAATCCAGGCATTCTTTAAAGTATTCAATTGTATTTATTACTGCTTGGTAGTAACTTGATTAAAGTGTAGCTATCATTCTAAGTCTTTTGGATTAAGCACTTGGGCTTCAGACCAGTTGTTTTACATTAGGAAGGTTTGTGGCCTGCACTGTGGTGACAGGACAGGTAGCTTACATCCTTCTAAGTTGGGAACTGCTGATTGAGGGCTCAGTGTCTGTTATTCTAAAAGTGTATTAGTTCTGGTTTAAGCACTTGGGCTTCAGGCCAGTTATTTTACATTCAGAAGGTTCGTGGTCTGCACTCTTGTGGGAGGAGAGGTGGACTCTGCCCTTCTGAGCTGGGAATTTCTGGTTAAAGGCTTATAGTGCCTGCATATTTGAACTGTTTCTTACTGAAATTGGTACACCTTGTTTGCTGTAGCATAGACTAGATCCAGGCCTGTTGAATCTAGCTTTGTTTGTATGCTTGTTGTTTGTTTGCTTGTTATTTCCCTGAAATGCTAATTCCACCTAAAATGTGGCTTTTCAGTGCTTCTGTGGATCCCTAGTGATATCTGCATTGCTTATGGTACTTATTTCCTTGTTTCACTTGAAAGAAAGTTACTGTTTGTCATTTTTTGCATTTAAGTTACCTGTAACACATTGCATTTAAGTTACCTGGCACATTCTCACTAAGTCAGCACTAAAAATTAAAAGCACTACACCCTTACAAACTCCCCTTGAGTACCTTGTTCCCCATTGGCCCTTTTTTCAATTATAAAGGAATTCCCAATACTATTCTAGCATGTCCAAAGGTCAGTTGTCAATCTCCTCTCCGGTCCAGCTGGTGAATCTGGGAATCTTGAGGCAATGTTACAACTGTCTTATGTACACAGACAACCCTCTCCTCCTCCCAACAAATTCAAACACATGTGACAGATGCAACCATATAGCCAAACTGGAGGCTAAGCTCTCTCAACTCAGTACTGGCGTAACCAGTCAGGAGGAGAAGGAAACCTCACTCACTACAATTCCAGTCTCACATAGACCTACCACGACAGCAAACCAAACACATAAACACACAAAAACATACTAGGAGGCTCTAAATAAAAATCTGCCTAAGCAGCAGAGACCTCCAAAGCAGACACCCAAGCAACCGCTACCCCAAAACAAAACACATGCAACACATAGCTCACAAAGCCAGTGTGCCGAATAGTCACAGCCCTTAAGGCTAAACAACACACCTGATACACTTGTAATAGGTGACTCTATTGTCAGGCACACTGACGTCCCGCTCACCAGGCTGAACAAGGAGAAGGTCACGGTGAGCTGCCTGTCGGGTGCTAGGATCCGCCACATAACACAAGCACTCAGGTCACTCCAAGGCAAGTACAAATATGACTCAGTCATTGTCCATGCTGGTGTGAATGACCTGAGACGTACCTCCCTGGACTACATGAAAAGAGACATAGAGGAGCTCTCTGAGCATGTAGCCCAGGCCGGTATGACCCTGACCTTGAGTAGCATCTTACCCTCACCAAGAATGATGCCACAATATGAAGACAAGATGATCAATTTCAACAATTGGCTTAAGTATTGGTGTCATTCAAAGGGGATCCAATGCCTGTCAGCCTGGGATGACATGCTCGACAAGCCACGATGCTACGCTAGGGATGGCTTGCACCTGTCACCCCTGGGCTTTCGGATATTGGCAAAGGCTCTTGCTACCCCCATAGTGCCTTTTTTAGGCAAGGCTCAAAAGACAAACCCACCTCCATAGGTATCACAAGGGATAAGAAACTAAGAGTAATGCTACTCAACGCCAGAAGTCTAAACCTCAAGATGCACGCACTCAAAACTCTCCTTAGCATGGAAAACATCGATATCTGTGCAGTAACAGAAACCTGGTTCAAGGCTCCCAAGAGCACCCCAGCACTACCAGGTTATACCTCATACCATGCTTTTCGGCCCCAAAACTTGGACCGAACCACAAAAGGAGGGGGAGTATCAATATTCGTCAAAGATACCCACCCACACCTCCAGGTTGGTGGCACAGCACGAAGCATCAGAGGCTATCCATGTGCAACTAACAGTGGGTAAAACAGCCTTCCAGTTTATAGCCTGCTACAGACCATCCTCCCAAACCCAGGAACCCCACTCAGCCTTCCTGAGAACACTGGAAAATATGAAGGTCTCTCCAAACACCATTATATTGGGCGACTTCAACTACCCAAACATAGACTGGGAGCATTACTCTAGCTCCAACACCCTAGCCCAAAGGTTCCTAGAATTTATAAACTCAAATGCTATGGAACAACTTGTTACCACTCCCACAAGAGGGGAAAACATACTGGACCTGATCATCACCAACATGGGGACTCTATTCTCCAGACCAGAAGTGTATCCCTCACTAGTTAGATCAGACCATAAACTAATCTCACTGGATATTCACATCCCGACCCCACTCCCTACCCAGAAAACCACAGTGAAAAACTTCTCTAAAGCAAATTTCACACTCCTCAAAACCAAGGTGGAATCCTTCAAAGCCCCCGGGCCTGTGGAAAATAAGGCCCAGACCACAGAATCCTTTATAAACGCATTCTATGAACACCTTCAGGAATGCATGGATCATGCAATCCCAAATAAAACCAAGACCCAATCCTCCAAAGGCAGATGTCCTGTCTGGTGGACCCCAGCCATAAACAAACTATACAATAGAAGGAGGAAGCTACTACATGATAGAGCAAAATCCCAAAATGGAAGGCATCTCTGATTAGTATTAGCAAAAAACTACGGGCACTCATAAAATCGTCTAAGGTCAGCTTCGAGAGAAAAATTGCACAGGACACTAAGGATAATCACAAGGCTTTCTTTAGTTATGTTAGGAACCTGGGTGGGAATTCCCAGATATGCTCAGAATTAGTCCAAAATGACAAAAATACACGACCCCACAGACATTGCCAACATTCTAGCTGACAGGTTCAGTGCAAACTTCTCCCCACCAAAAGGCTGAATATCTATCCCAGCAGAGTGCTGTCCCCTGACATCTCAGATGCTCAGGTAATAGCCGCCCTCTCCAAAGCAAAAAACATAGCATCAATGGGACCAGACGGTGTCCTGGGCTGCATCCTACATGAACTCCAAGAAGAGCTAAACCCAAACATAACACTACTGTTCAATCTCAGCCTTACTACAGGATATGTACCCAAAGAGTGGCGTACAGCAACAGTGGTCACTCTCCACAAAGGTGGTGCCTCAACGGATCCTGGAAACTATCGCCCCATAAGCCTGACTAGCTTGGTCTGCAAAGCTATGGAAGGGATCATCATGGACCTCATAAATAAAGATATTGGGGACCTACAGACACTGGATCCTACCCAGTTCGGCTTTGTTAAGGCAGATCCTGCCTATTAGACCTGGTCAATTTCTTTGAAACAGTCACCAAGGCCATTGACGAGGGGAAGGTTGTCCACACAGCCTACCTGGACCTTGCAAAAGCCTTCAATACAATTCCCCACTTGGGCATTATAGATAAGCTCACCAGCTTAAATATAAACCCCTATGTCACTAGATGGGTTGCAAACTGGCTCAAGGACAGAACCCACATGGTTAGAATTGCTGGAGCCATGTCAGACTCCAAACCAGTTACAAGTGGCATCCCACAAGGCTCAGTCCTGGGACCTCTCTTGTTCGGTATATATTTTTCGGAGGTACAGGCCAACACGGAAGGACTGTGGCTGACCAAGTTCGCAGATGACTGCAAACTGGGCGCCATAATAGACTCTCCAGCCGACACAAGCATCCTCCAAAAGGGCCTCATAGAAACAGACAACTGGTGCCAGAGCCATGGCCTCAAGCTAAATGCCAAAGTGTATAGTCATCCCCTTTGGCAAAAACAAAGTGCCCATAAATTACCACATAGGTGGTAATCCATTAAGTACAGAAGAAGTAATTAGGGACCTGGGGACCCAAGTTGATAGCAATCTCTCATTTGACAACCACGTGGCCAAAGTGGTTAAAAAAACATTTTATATAGCCCACCTAATCATGAAGGGATTCACATCTAGATCAGGGGAGGTCATAGTGCCTCTTTACTCATCCCTCATCAGGCCCATAATTGAGTACAATGCCCCTTTTGGGATGTACCTTACCAGACACCTGCAGCAACTGGAAAGACCCCAAAAGTACCTCACCAAGAGGACCAAAGGGCTCAAACAGATGCCATATGCTGCCCAGTTAAAGAAACTCCAGCTCTACTCAGTGGCATACCGCCTGCTCAGAGGCGATCTGTGCCTGACGTATAAAGCTATGTCCAACCTGGAATTAATGGACATGCTGCACCTCAGAAAATCCAAATCCCATCGAGCTACGCGCTCGAGAGACTTGAACCTCAGCACTGAAATAAATAGGACATGCTGGAGGGACAGATTCATAACCCAGAGGCTCCCTTCACTCTGGAATAAAATCCAAGTCCAGGTTAGGCAGAGTCCCTCATTGACTCTGTTCAAGAGGAATCTTGATGAGTGGATGGGAGATTGTAGGTTTACCCCGGGTATTACTTCTGTGTCACTGTTAGACAGAGGCACAGTATACTAACCTCAAAAAAGGGCATAGCAAAATTAATTTAAAATGGGTGGCGAAAGCCAAACACACTCTGGCTAGGCTTATAAATGCCCTAGGGCAGATAGCCTAGTATGAACCTATGAACCTATGAGTGTGTGTGTGTGTGTGTGTGTGTGTGTGTGTGTGTGTGTGTGTGTGTGTGTGTGTGTGTGCACACGCCTGTGTCTACACATGTCTTATCTCATACACAGTCCTCTTCATCCTCACAGTGGAAATTATTCAGGAGGACTTTCATGGGTTGATCTGGAAGCTGTCACTGTTCAGGCAAATATTCTGTGTCATAACCAGTACCTTACAAATTATCCTGCATTTAACTGTCAACCAATGCAGACTGTAGTACTGAGGACTATGACCACACAGACAGACAGACAGATACACACACACACACACACACACACACACACACACACACACACACACACACACACACACACACACACACACACACACACCTGATATGATGCACTGAATGTCACTGAGTTATGAAAGCATAAATAATTATCACCTATTGTAAAATGGCCTAGAATCTCTGTCACTAAGCACTTTCTTGGCCACAGGTGGGTAATAAAAAGGGAGAATAAATAATAAAAAGGCAACCTGGGACCTTACATTTGTAGTGGCATTAGGAAACCAATAAAAACAACATTAAATAAAAAAATGACATCTTTAGTGACCACACATAATGCTCATAGCAAGTTCAGAGCAGTAGTTATGTCCCAATGTACAGGTCTGTGTTGAAGCCACAGCTGCAAAACTATGTCCAGTTTCTGAGACCAAATGAACAGAAACAGGTTAATACCACACAGAAAAGTTATGGAAGGACAGAAACACAGTATATGGATTATTCCAGAAGCTCAGCAAGAAAAATAAAAAAAAAATACAAAGAATGAAAGAAAATGTATAAGTATAGTGCAGATAGAACACATGTAGTTATTATGAAAATGTGGGCTAAGAGATAGTTTTAGAAAGCACTTTTTCACTGAGATGGTGTATAAAAGACAAACTGCCAGTGAGAGAGTGAGCACTATTGAAAATAACATAAGGCTGTGTGAGATATGCAGAAGGCAACCAGAGAAATGTATGGAATAGGGCAGTCGCAAACCTAATTATGTCTATGCCTGCAATTTGAAGTAGAAAGCATGTGGACATCATGCACTGTAACGGTGCTTATCTGCTGACAGATTCTGAGTCTCAAAAGTTTTACAGCAAAAAGAAACCCAGGCTATAATTTTCAACAGATTTCATTTTAAGCAACAGACCAGAAAAGAAAAGGTGACATAAGCAATTAGGAAGCAATTAAGTAAAAATCTCTTTCAAATGCATTTGCACCGCTGCACACTTGTTAATAGAAAATGGCATTAGTTTGACATTAGTTCAGTCTTTTGGCTTTTTGCAGAATGGAATTATTTGAATTATTTGCTCAAAACTATCATTTTAGCTGGTATTTAAGCATAAGACAGAATTTTATCCTGGAGCAGAACCAGTCAAGACAATGGCAGCTTATTTAGTCCCCTTATTTAAATCTCTGCTCCATTAAATTGTTTGTTCCTACACCATTATTTTACCAGTTGCCATAAAGACTACAACAACAGAAAAAATAAGAAAGAGAAAGGGCAGTAGCTGAAGGATTCAGGTCCTGCACCTCCACAGCTTCAGCTGAAAAACTGTCTGCTGGTTTAGTTTCTATTTACTTTTATTTATTTGTTAACCAGGTAAGTAAACTGTTTCCTGTTTAACTGTTGTTGATCACTACCTGGGATACAAGGGAAAGGAGGATAAATACAGTGTGTGTGTGTGTATATATATATATATATATATATATATATATATATATATATATATATATATTGATAGATGTGTGTGTGTGTGTGTGTGTGTGTGTGTGTAATATATATATATATATATATATATATATATTGATAGATGTGTGTGTGTGCGGACAATTTATTATAATAGTTGGCCAGCATGTTTTTCATAAGTGGGGGAAACAAGAGCACCTAGAGAAAATCCTGGCACAACACACAAGGAGAGCACATAAAATTCCCCACAGACAAAGACCTGAGAGTTTCATAGTATTTATTCTTAGGTTCTTACTAGGTAACTGCCCTTGCAAGCCATTTTAAGCCTAGCCAATTATCCCTTGTGAGACTCAAACCTTGTACCTTGTGTTTGTAAGGCAAACACCTTAACCATTAGGTCACCCTCCCAACCCCCTTTGGATCAAATCTGGACTGTGAGGCAAAGCTCTTAAGACTAAATGAATTACCACTTCATTATTTACTGTTAAATAAGGGCTTATTGATTTACATTTTGAAAGTTGCAGGTTTGCAGCTATTTACAAGTAATGTCTGAAAGTCATATTTTGGAGTCTTATTTATTGATTGTAGGGTGATTCAGATTTGGTTGACTGTAGGAAAGCTGAATTGTCTGCAACTGCTGATTTTTCTAGACTTTAGAGTGTGCTGCTTTGAGACTAGGTTTATGTGCTTACACTGCTGATTGACAAGAACTGCTAGTCACAAATTGTGTGATTTGTATTATATTATACTATACTAATATATTATATTATATTATAATTCCTCTACAACTCACAACACCATACTGCAGGAGCTGAGAACCATCTTCAAAAAATTACAACCATAGCAACATAGTAAACAAATAACAACAAACTCTAAAAAGGCCAAAATAATGTTCTTTTAAGAGATGGGGGTTAGTATACTCATTCAGGTGTTTAACTCACACACACAAGGTACAGGGTTTGATCCTCATCTTTGAGAGAAAATGGACCTGACTTAAAATGGCTCACAGGGGCAGTTGTCATAGTACTCACCTATAAACCTATGTTGCACCTGACAAAGCTAAACAAAGTTGGTAACATGTTTTTGGTTAGAGGTTACCCCGGTAAATTTATTCACGATTTGATTAGTTATGTGTACAACCACTGGGGCACTAGATACGTCCCCCTTTTAGGAGTTGGGTTAACAGAGACAGGAGAAGATACAAATAATAATAGGAACTATGTGAGAGGCTTAATTGTAGAATTGGGGACCAGATCGGATGATATTAGGTCCATTATAAGGAAGAAGTGGAACATTTTGAAAATAAATTATGAATTATAGCAATTCCTAGGACCAGAACCATGTTTTATTTCTAAGACAGGACCCAATCTTAAGCATAGGTTTGAGAAGAATGAGGGGATGGCACAGAACAGGACACATGATTCAGGGACCAAGAAGTGTGGGCACTGTAACCAGTGTTCATATATTTTGGAAGCTAAGAGCATTACCCTAGAAAATAGATTACTATCTAAGTTAACTTTTATTAAGGGTAACTGTCAGACTAGTAAAGTGATTTATCTAGCCAAGTGCTTCTCTTCCCAGCTTTTTTTGTCGGCAAAACTGATCGAGCTTTGCAAAAAAGGATTTACAACCACCTTTATAATATAGAAAAAAGAATGAAAACAATGCATTATTTAAACATTCTATAGTATGCCCTAGGTTTTTGAAATTCACTTTTGCTATTTTTGACCATATTAAGGGTAATCCTAGAGGTGATGAAGGTTCCCTAGTGTTAGAGAAGAAAGTCAAATGGCAGTTTAAATTGCAAGCTTCATTTCTCCTGGGATTAATGAACATATTTCATTGCAACCTGTATTAAACAAAAAAGCCACCATATACAAGTAAAAGTATATGTGTGTTAACATTTTTAACATATTTAACAACTTTATTGAGTTTTTAGGAATACTAAGCGTTTAATTATTATAGTAGCATTTATTTATTTTTAATATCCTATGTTGTTTTAGCATGTTGTATGTGATTTTAGGTTAAGTTTTGTAGACACTGTGCCTTTAACTTTTATTTTTTGATAGTTTAACTATTTTAAGTATCTCTTAAGTATTAATTAATTAATTGTTTTATTAAGTCTGATATAAAAGGTGACAGATAATTGTAGAGGTAGACTCTGATGAAGTCTTGGTTTATGAGGATGAAAGCACTTAATCTTATTTGTTTTTTTAATTTTCAATAAAGTCTCCTGAGTCTGTGGAGTTTGGCCATTTTCCTTTCATGTGTTTTAAATTACATTCCCTTCAAGCACCACTTGGTTAATGCACACAGCCTCTCAACTATGTCATCTCTTTTAAATCCTTAGGAGTACCCCTTGACAGTCATCTAAACATGGACAAACACAGAAACTTAAATAAATTCCATATTCTGGATACCAGAGGAAAGGAATACAACAGACAACAACATCCTATGACCCCAGTTAAGATATGCCTGACCACTACTGACTTAGTTCTCAAATAAAATCTCTAAGATCGACAAAGCCTATTAAACAACAATGAAGAGTTATACTTCCATCACCCCAAAATAAACATCACAGTGTTGCTCTGCAGTTAGCCAGTTGGAAGTATAGACCTAGTACTACTTTACCTAAATCACAAAATAGTTTACAGTGAGCCCCTAAACCTTTTCAGAAATAGGCTATCCATCAAAAAGGCCCTCTAACAACTTCACTCACAATCCAATAGCACCCAGCTTCTAATTAGACCAAGAAACTTACTGTCCCCCACAAAACCTGCCTCTCAGTTCTGGCACCCAATTATATGACTCACTAACCATGGTTCTTTGTAAGACATACACAAACACACATTTCTACAGTGCAGTAAAGACTAGCTTCTCACCTACCAAAGAAAGCCACCTACACATGCTTCACTCATCACCCAGTAACAAACCAACCTGACATACCTCTCCTGTTATTCACGGACATAATTTTGCAACTCCATACTTTTAACTCCAGTTGATACATACACTTTACTAATCTTTTTTAACCTAGCATCCCCCCATCCCCCCATGAACCTAAGTCAACTCAAGTAACATCACCCAACCCCAACCCATCACAATTACCTTACTCACCTCACTCTGCCATTTGGAGTTTTGACATTTTTATTTTATTCTGTTTTGGTTTTGTTTTTTTTTGCAACACTAGTCTACTATACTTTACTCTATACTATATGGGCCTGTATATTACTATTACTTAGCTCCATATGGCCTGTATACACTTATTACTGTGCTCCATATGGCCAGCTCTACTATATATACCATTATTCTCCTTTGTGCAACAATTATATTGCCATTAATATTTTTACTGTAATTCTGAGACTGTGCCTGAAATTGTTCCATTTTGGATCATGAATACAAATTATATAAATATCCTAATGGTATACCCTAAATCTAATAGGTTACCCCAAATGGAAAATAGTAGCAATAGGTAATATTAAAATATGAATCCCAAATGAATCTTGTAATATTATGTTTGTCATCAGTTTTCTCATGTTTCTTTCACAAAATCCCCTAAGCTCACTATAGCTCACTAAAAAACTAATAAGCTAATAAAACTAAACATCATAATGTCATAATAAAAGAAAAATATAAAATATAAAAAAATCATAAAACACAAAGCTATGAAAAAAATTCAAAAAAAACAAAAAAACAATTAAAAAAAAAAAAAAAAAGCAAAATAAAAATTAAAAATAAAATTATATAAATAAATAACTAAATTTAAAAATATGCATACAAAAAAACAAAAATATTGCCAAATTGCTAACACCCAAATAAAAAATCAAAAAATAAAATAAATCTTTAAAAAAAAAAAAATAAGTTAAAGAATAAAAAAAAAATAATAAAATCAAAAAATAAAATTAATCACTGCAACTAGTCAAAAAAAAAATAAAATGTAGTATAAAAATAAAAAGATAAAAAATAAAAAAAAAATATATAAAAAAAAAAAAAAAAACTAAGACACCCTAACAATCCCTTACCTCCCATGCACAAACCAACAAAAAAAACACTAGAAAAGACTAGAAAAAAAATAAAAAAAAAAATTCAGAACCTTCTAGCTTCCACACACACAGAAGGCATTCCATTTATAAAAACATACACAACTGTCTAAAACATAAATGTAATCAGTTGAAGTCAAGTGGGATACAACAATAAACTAAGAAAAAAGGTTTAAATGTGGCCGCTCTTTAGGATTATTTTTTCTAAGCAGGTTAAATGTGGTAGATTTAGGAGATTTCTAATAGAACTGAAGACATTCCAAGAATGGTAATACATTTGAGATTAAATATCTGACAATGTAGGAAGGGTGATAATAAATATAATTTATTATACAATGGACTAAATAAAGGTTTTCACAACACCACTTTATCTAGGTATACAGTTAGTATCTAACTGGATATATGGCATAATACTGAACATACAAATGTTTGAATGCCAAAATCTCTACCCCATAAAATCAAACCTCAAAATATTGAAAAAAAAAAAAGTAAAATCATGTTTTACGCAGGTAGGAAACTTACTTGTAACCCCACACCCCCTTCTACTTATATATATATATATATATATATATATATATATATATATATATATATATATATATATATATATATATATATATACCACCCCTGAGATTGTACTATAGTGGGGAAATGCAAATTCTCACTCCTAACTCTACTGCCAACTCCCACAAACTGTTACCCGCATTTTTCAAAAATATGAGATTTCAATAAAAAACGGATTCAGCATTGTTCATATTTTTGCAGGTACTTACTATACTGTTACTCTTTGAGAATCTTAAGAAGCCTAGCTTTATAGTCCCATGGTAGTTTTTAGCCCTTATACTTTACATATGCATAACCCAAAGGGGGAGGCATTTGATTAAAGGAATAGAACCCATCTAGCTAAATCTGTATTTGTCTCAGTCTCTCTCTATCTACCTATATGATGTCTCCTCTGTGGGCCAGTAATCAAGGAGCCCGAATCCTTACCACTGACACAGGAGAGGGACGATCACTTGGAACCAAAAAATAGATACAGTATTTCCAAATGCAGCTCTCTGCATCAAGCACAATTTCCCCATAATAACACATGGGAACACACACAGTCCAGGATCTGGGTTTCTCACTCACTCTTTCTCTCTCTCTCTCTATGTCCAGGTTCCCAGTAAGACTCCTCAGTGGTACAGCTGTAGATTTGAGTCCACAGTCGAGTGTCCAAGCCAAGTCCTCCAGCACCTTCTCTTTGAAATCAGTGCTTTGTGTCTCTACTCCAAGAAGCTGACACATACACTCCTTGAAATTTGATTTTCAGACACACACACACACACACACACACACACACACACACACACACACACACACACACACACGCGGAAAAGGCTGGCACAACTTTATTAGCTATGCCCCCTTCTGCCCAGACTATAAGGTAGTTACTGCCACCAGACCCCCCAAAGCCAGCTAAGCTAAGGTTCTTACAAGGGTACCCAAATATAGTGAGCGAAATTAATATTAATACCAATGGCAGTGTTTGGCCAGTGCAGTAAGCATTCAGGAGTGGCCACACAGTCACCAAATAGATACAAGTACTCTCAAATGTTAAAATATTCACTAAAGGGCCAAACTCAAGTAAAAGTTTAAATATATTTAATAATAAATAATGAAAGAACATGAAATGACACCACCCACCATGTGCAAAAATGGGAAAAAGGGGTAGAGGATGGATAGATGAAAATACTAAATATCTATTTTCAACAAACACCAGAGTTTCAATCACTTGAACTATTAAAATAACACAGATGAATAGATTCACACAGATACAGAAAAACAGTACTTAACTAATCTCACTATATTTTCCTGACTGATCTACACAATTACTATTCCGTTTCACTTACTAGAGCAAGGCAAGATTAAGTAGGTGAGGGGTCATTCCTTGTCCTGTTCCAAGAACAGAGAACTCTGAGACTTCAATCTCACCCAGTATTAAAACATCATTTTTAGTGATGGATTACAGAATGACATCACATACATCTGGTCATCTGACTTCTGGTTCCCATGCTACCCCCTTGGCTAGAAGCTGCCAGGATTTATCACATGTGTCAATAATACACACACATAGAGCTTACTAAGATCTGTTGCAGCTTCTGGAAGTCATAAAGCAATTTCAAACCTCCACCCTTCCAGAGTAGCAACTAGTTCACCCCAAATACAATATAGAAAGCTTCTTAGTATAGATTATTTGTATCTGGCTGTATTGAGAACTGTAAGTTACTATCTTTATGGTCTAAGCCAGGTAATTTAATTTCAAATTATTTTCAAATTTAACCGGACTGAGATTAACCCCTTCTCTTACAGTATCCTTTGTTACGATATATAAATATTAACAGTTACAATAATGCATGTATATTTCTTCCTCTGCCCACAGGACACACTGTTAACACAAGCGACTTTAAAAATGCATTTTCAACACAAGCATCTGTACGCATCAGTTTGATATTCAAATAACATATAATTCTTTACTAAATTCCAGCTAGCTGTGATGGCATATGTTACACATCCACTGCCCTACTTCTCCTAGCACAGCTCGCAATACCTCACATCATCACAACATATTTAGTATTTTGTTGTTTAATCAAGTAGTTATACCAAAGGACATGATTCTATTTTAGCCACAACAATGGTAAACATATTGATTATAATAAGTTACTAATGAAAATCTTACATCAAAAATGCATTAACAATGTTTTAATAGAGGAAAACACACAGGGTATTAGTAAGTAAGCACCAAGAAAAGTGATATGAATAACCCTCATATAATACTGAATCATAGACAACACCAAAATATAAATGGGAGCCCCGCAGAACCATTACATCCACAGAATTAATGACATCAGTATTGTACAAGCGAACAAATCTAAGCAATGCAAATTAATGTTTTATATACACACACACACACACACACACACACACACACACACACACGCACACACACACACATTATATAAACAGGGACACAAACAAAAACACCGCAAATAACATACCGCATACACAACAACGACGTAACCCAAACAACACGAACACCAAATCAACACCGACACAACCAGAAACACGAACACCGCGACACCGACACGAGCACAAACAACACCCAAACCCACTTACACTCACACGACACCTCCACTGCACCTCACCCCTACCCACCTACACCTAACCACTAGCACTAACTCATAACAAACTTAGTATTACCATCACCTACACCCACCCCCTAACTCCTACACTTACACACCCCTAGCCCAACGCCGACACCTATCACCTACCTGCACCCTAACCTACTAACACTAACCTACCTCACCCTACACTCTCCCGTTACCCCGTTCACGTACTTTTACCCAATTCGCGATATACCTTTTCCGTCTTTTCCATGTCGGTGAATCACCCCTGTCGTTATCGTACCTGTTGGTCTCTGTCATCTGGTGATTTCCGCGTCGGGGAATCGGCGTTTCGGTCTTCTGAATGGGACCCATAAACAGACATGCAATCACACTGTGATGTTTAAGCAACTTATTTGAGAAAGTAATTTACTAAATATTATTCCCTGTGCTGTAAATCTCTACGTAAATGGTCTTCCTTATTCATGACTAAACACATCCTAGGTAAAAATCCTTATGTGAGCTCCATCATTAAACTCCATCATTTAGGACAGCTCGCAAAACTCAACCTTACTTAAACTGTGTAAGTGCTTTTGTGTACATGTGTGTATGTGTGTGTGTGTGTGTGTGTGTGTGTGTGTGTGTGTGTGTATGCACACATGCTCATCATGCACATGTGCTTATGTGGTATGTGTGTGGGTAATTATATGTCAAAATCACAACAAGGTCATCCAAGTAAAGACAACATTGTTTTCACAGATAGTGAGCCTCATTATGCATTGCTGCAGCATATAATTGTTAGTGTACCTTCCAGGCAGTGTGTACCAAACAAACAGCACCTTACTGTGTACAGTGAATCTTGGTTTTAAATGGCTCATTACATGACTCCATGATGGCATCTGCATTACAACAGCACCTTCTGTAATACGTCTGTAACCAACAATGTGGCATATTAGCAAGCTTTCTATAGCCTTTACTTCAGCCCAGCAATGTTGAGAGTCATTCTCTTACAACATATTTAAAAGAACTTTAGTTGTTAAAGTATTATTATACAATGACCCCCCATTAATATTCCAAAATGTGCATGCTGATTGGCCAGCATGCCCGTTGTAAATCCCACAATATACCAACGGAAAAAAGGTCCGGTTGCCCAGACTTTTTTCTGTTGGTATAAATCCTCAAAATATATTTTTTTAAACAAATAAAAAAAAAGAAAGAAAAAACGGAGCAACGGAGACTTTCTTTTCTCCGTTGCTTCTGTTTCTAAGCACTGATGTACTGGGTATGCATGGTACGCAAGTCCCATATGCATGCTCAGTACAACAAAACAGAGAAGCAGTATACCACAACCAGCAGAAGAACAGTAATGTGCTGTTATACAAAGGCATTATTTAAGAAAAGTAAGTATTTTTTTCTTAAATAATGTCATTGTATAATAGCAATAACCAACTCCGTGGTTGTTGTATATTGAAATTTACCCACGATTGGCTTTATTTAATCACTCGGGCTTCGCCCTCATGATTAAACCACACCAACCATGGGTAAAGCTTCAATATACCACACCAAGTCATCAGTTATTGCTTTATTATTTACTTTTAAAGCTAATCCTCCATCACTACAACAGTGTAGTTATGTGTTTACTCCAGTTCCAGAGGGTAGCATTTGAAGTGAAGTTTCAAAGTGTAATTATGACATTTTGTTTTGGTTTGGCACTCTGGAGCAAAGGTGAAGAAAGACAAAGTATTTCAAACCAATTCTGAAATGCAGCATTTGTTATTTTAATACTTTCTGTCAGGTCTTGAGGAGTGACATTCTGCTTTGCATCAGATGGAGTATGAATGTTGGCAGTTCAGTGTTATTCTGATTTTTCCTAAACTTTACTGACAGGAACTGTGAAGTGGAGTGGATGGACATATTAACAATATTAAACCATGACACACAATGTGTGAATATCAGTAATATTAAAGAAGGATTCCCTACCTTCAGCATATCGATGACTGCAACACTTGGCTACAGTCTTCCTTGGTCATATGACAACTAAGTAATTCATAGGATCATAGGAGGTTACTAAGCTAACGGCCCTGGGGCCCTTACAAGCCTAGCCAACAGTTTATCCCCCCAAATCAAACCTCAGTCAGCACCTGTCACCCCCCCCGCCAAAGAGGGATACAAGTTGAACCCCTGAGACAAATTTGTGGTTTCCCATCCACTCATCAAGGTTGTGCTTGAAGAAGGTCAGCAAGGTACTCTTTTTGACATGTATGGGAAGTCTATTCCAAACACAGGGCAGCCTCTGGGAGACAAACCTTTTTCTCCAACAGATTTTGTTGATGTCACATATTAGATTCAGGCCTTTCAAGTGGGTAATGTGCAAGGAGTTAGTCTTATGGGTATTGAGCATCTCTAGTAGAGCAGGGTCTGAGATTGGCTTGTAGGTGAGACACAGATCACCTCTGAGCAATCTGAACAATACTGAGTAGAGTGACAGTGATTTTGAGCCTGTCCACATAGGACAGATGTTGGAGGCCATGGATTCTCTTTGTGAGGTATTTCTGTGGCCTTTCCAATTGGTGCAGATGTTCCTAGTGGTACATACCAAATGGGGCATTATACTCAATTATTGGTCTAATGAGGGAGGAGTATAGAGAGGTAATGTTCTTCTTTCGGCTTTTCCTGGTTAGGGGTCGCCACAGCGGAACTCCGGTCCGCTAATGATTGGCGGCAGATTTTTACTGTGCCAAGGTGCCAGCTCGACACCCAACCTTCAACAAAGGCACGCCCATCATTCACGCATGTCTTTTGACCACCACTTGACAATGGGGAGGACATGTAGACTCCACACAGAAGGCACTCCAGCCGAGAATCGAACGGGGGAACCTCTTGCTGTGAGGCGACAACGCTATCGCTGCACCACTGTGGCTTAGTATAGAGAGATAATAACTTCCTTTTTTCTGAAAGCAATCCTTTTACTTATGAGATGAACCAAGTAAAAGGCTTTTCTGACCACTGCCGCTACATGATGGTCGAATGTGAGATTGTTGTCAACCTGAGTACCCAGGTCTCTCACCACAGGTTGTGTGCTTAGGGGGTTGCATTTGATGTGGTAAACAGTAGGGGCCATGTTTTTGATGAATGGTATGATGATACATTTTTTTGCATTTAACTTGAGGCTATGACTTTGGCACCAGTCATTAGTTGCTGTGAGACCCTCTTGCAGTATGTCAACATCATTTGGGGAGTCAATGACAGCACCCATCTTCCAGTCATCCACAAACTTTGTCAGCCCCAGGCCTTTTGTTTTTGCCTGGACCTCTGAGAAGTAGATACCAAACAGTAGGGTCTCCAGGACAGATCCCTAGGGAACTCAGCTATCGGAGGTGGAGGTGCCAATTTTGACGTTGAAGGTCCTGTCGGTGAGCCAGTTGGCCACCCACCTGATAAGATAGGGATTTACACCAAGTTGTTTTAGCTTTTCAGTGGTGCACGAGTGGAGGATTCATTCAGGCATCTTCCTCACATGCAGTGGAACATAGCCCCTTTTCATCCAACCACCCTCCCATAACACTAGCTGTTTGCTTTTAGGTCTCACCTTGTAAAGGTTCACATTTTATACCAACACTTTACATTCAAATGCAACCAGTTGTTAAACTGTAAATATGTAGAGAGTAAGCAATACTAAAACTAAATAAATATATGTAATTAAAAATGGACACCAAAATGTAGCACCCCCAACACTACTTTCAAGTATCAACATATTTTGCCTAAAATTTTACATTATTTTTCCAAATGGATATATTTCTAAAGTGGCATCTGTCCATATAGTTGGCATCACTGAAAATTCTCAGTTGCACTGACATAATCACTTCCTACTTGCATCAATTACAAGTCATTAAATGTGTTTTTTTATCACTTGAAGGGGACTTCTCCACATGCACGCTCGTTTTTATTTTCAAATTAAAAATATAGAGCACTCATTACAAAGTCATTTATGATCACTTCCTCATTAAATATGGAGTTAGTTAAACTGGTATTTTATTTTGATATACTATAACAACCTACATATTATATATATATATATATATATATATATATATATATATATATATATATATTATAGTCACACGCGTGCACATGCACACACGCACACACACACACACTATATATATATATATATATATATATATATATATATATAAAATGTATGCACCAGGAGGGGAGTCTCCCTTTTCCAGTAGACCCAACGTCCTACAATACTCTGAGTTTAAGTTCTAAGGGAAGTGAGGTAACATCTACTACCAAGTTCAACAGGCCCATGTGAGGAGCTGTCATACTGTGACTCAGAGTGGCCTTTTCTGCTTTAGGTCCAGCTTCATAACATTAGAAGATGGGCACCATAAGGAAAACAATCTCTCCCTGTGTGGTGTCTTGTCCCTCATATGCTCATCTTTAGTGTCTACGCTTTACCTATGTACTTCCAACACCCCCCAAAAGAAGTGTGCAGGCTCCACCTTACTCTTCTTCTCCGCCATGCCAGCACAGTAGAACTCAGGTAACCTCTTCCATAGTCATGTCTTTATCACTCTGTGTTTATTTATTTCATTTTATTTTTTTATTTTACATTTGTTGACCAAGCTAGTCTAACTGGATACATGTCCATTTTCAGTAGAGGTCCGAGGAGAAAAGCTCCAGGAAAAAACATGCAAAAATGTAAAAAGTAACAACAAAAAAAAGTAGCAATTGTTTCAAAAATGAATTAAAAACTCAAAAAAAAATTTTTTTTTTCAAAAGATGTGCATAATTATACTACTCAAAGTGACAATAATATTTAAGTAACATAGATTTATATGCAGAACATAGTCTATAGAGGCATTATAGGGAGGATTGTAGTGGATGTAGTCTGAAAAAGACAGTTAAGGATGAAAGTTAGTCAGGGTTGGTACAGGAGCAGAGATGCTTCATTTCACATATTTGTGGTGACAATAGGGTCACATGTTCATAGATCTGACTGCCAATCTTGTGACCTACTGGCCTTCAATAAGCTTGATGTCTGACATCTGTAACACATTTTACGTACATTTTTTTGAAGGAAACTAATGGCTGACTTCTGATAGTAACTGAAAGCATATAAACTTGGATGGCACTGTGTAAAGCATCTGGCATGCTTTTATATTTCTGATATTTAATTTTAGTGTTAGGTTCTTCACTTCAAAATTAACCCTCCCCCAGCAATGCTTTCCAGACAGAGACTTTCAAACTGAATTGAATCATTGATGGTCTTAAAGACCAAGTGAGGCCTCTTCTAACTGACCTATAAGAGACAGATTACAATGGTAGTTCCACAAGCCTTTCTAAATAATTCAAGTTTTCAGCTCTGTGATTTTTTTAGAAAGGAATCATTGTGCCTTTTCAAGTTCTTCCATGTGGCTTGTTTGAAGGCTACAAAAAACATATTGCATTAAATAGTGGGTCAGATCAGTGAGGTATAAAATGATAGAATAATGTCAAGGAATGTCAGGTATCCTTATTTCTGATAATGGTTCACAATATGCAAAACTAGAATGTTGTTAATTTGTACAATAATGGAAAATTTGCCATATAATGGCCAGTCTGAGATGTGCACATTCAAACAGGCAAATTCAGCAAGCCATACATACTGATAAAAAGGTTATAAAAAAATGCCTTGCCGGCTGAAGTCAAGAAGCAAAGCTTTGGTTAAACACATCTCTACAACAAAAAGGGTTACCACCTTCTCAGTTGTTGAATGAAAGGAGAATGAAGATAAACGTGCCTTCTTCATCAGTGCTGTTACGAATGTTACACATGCCTAATGTCAAATTGCCTTGGCAAAGAGCTCAACTAAAGCAAAAATCAAATCTCACATTGACAAATCAGTCAGATTATTGCCTAAACTTTGGCCAGGAGAAGTTATCCAACTCCAACATCCAAATGATAAATACTCAGAACAATGTAAGTGGATAGATGCAATATACCTTCAGCCCTACATACATGATGGCTGTCATACGGGTCTTCCTGCATCAGCAGCTACTGCCATGTTAATAAACCAAATGAACACACCCAGTCTTAGCCCTTGTGTTTTGAGGTATATAAACACCTTGTAAGTCTAAATTAGATATGAAGAACTGAAACATCACAGCCATGTTCAAACACCTTGTCTTTTAGTGGTAAAACAGAGTCAGAGAAACATTCTAAAGGTGTGTTAGATATTTAAAAACACAGCACTACAAAACTAAGTACTTAATGTTTTACACACTGCAGCTAAAATTAACTACATCTGTACTACATCATCAAAAAACAGGATGAATATTGTACATTTTATTTATTTTGTATCTGTAGACATTTACAAACATTTATAACTTTAAGTTCATAGGGAAGTACTAGACTAGCTGTCTTTGTGGATCAATTTAAGCCTAGCCAAATTTCCCAAAGATGAAAATCAAACCTTGTACATTGTGCATGTGAGGCAAACACTTTATGCATTATGCCAATTTGCTTAATTTTGATGAACCGCCATTACAAAAGGCATTAAAAGTTAAATAATAATAAATAAATAAATAAATAACTCAAATCCTTTTGGTCTGCAGAAATGCCAAGATGCTTTTAAAATGCCAGTAATCAATAAATCAAGACTTATCTGAAAGCTTGTTCTTCTGAAATAGGTATTTTTTTATTGCTTCTAATTTGGCTAGTTTATTGGATGTATCGAGCTAGACAAAGCTGATTTAAATGGAGACACATGAAGAAAGGAGTCATTTACGCACACAAAAAAGTTACATGTATATGCTTTCATTTAGCTTAAGGAAATAAAACTATATATGTATATAGCCCGACAGAGAGACAGACAACCTGAATTTCATGTTATTTTAAAGAAAGTGTGTGATAAGTAAGTTTGGATGATTTCTTATCTATTAAAATCTTATTTATGATGAAAATGAATGTACATCACTAAAATCATTTATGATACAGGATAGTGGCATGTATTACTAGAACAGACTACCGGGACATTTTTAAAATACAATGTCTAATGTGAGTGTTTGTGTAATATTTTTAAAGTTCTCTGTAGCATTTCCTGCCTACTTACTGAAACCAAATGACATACATGCTTTCTAATGTATATATTAAATCCCAGGGTCCTTTGTTTTTCCAGAGTGTAATACCATCACCAGTTTCATCTAAAATAAATTGGAAAAGAAGCTCTGTAGTATGTAAAATTATTATAATCTAAAACGACCACATCACAAAAAGAAAGTGTTTTTCTTCTAATCTTTTGCACATTTTAGACATTTTGTTCAAATATGTTCCTAATGCAGACTTTTGCAAATCATGTCTCAGGTTCACACATGATTCTTTTATTTCTAAGATAGATAAATGAAGCTGAGAATGTTAAATGGAGAGAGAGATAAGTGGCATATATAAAAATGTACAGGTAGATAGAAGGACAATATGTTAAATAAAGAAGCCTAAACTATAAAATTTGCCTTTACAAAATGGCTCCCTATTGAAATGTCACGACACAAAATAAACCACAGAGCTCATACTAATGAGTCTTAGCATTTCAAATGGTTACTGACTAAAACACAGGAAAATACAAATACCAAACACTTTAAATGTCTCCTAACTATGAACTCTCACAGATGTATACTACTTGCTATAATACAAGCTTGCACACATTTTCAAAACTACCACATTTTCAGTCAACCATTCCTTTTCCTTCATAGTTCTACACACCTAAACTATTTAAAGCTTGAATTCAACCAAATGTCATGGGTCTACCTGAAAACACTGACAATGCAGAACGCCGACAACGAGAACACCGACACTGGAAGATCGACAATGGAGAAGGCCAACAGTTGAGTATCCTGACGCTGAGAACACCGACATGTTAAGGTAAGTGTGTAATAGGGACGGACGTTAGGGCCAGGGTGTGGGTAAGGTAAGTGTGCGATAGTGACGGAGTTTAGGTTTAGGGGCGGGTTAAGTGAGTTAGAGTTAGGGTGCAGGTAAGGTAAGTGTGCGATAGTGATAGAATTGAGGACTGGGGTGGATTAAGTGAGTTAGGGTTAGGGTGCGGGTAAGGTAAGTGTGCAATAGTGACAGACCTTAGGGTTAGGGTTTGGGTTAAGGTTAGTGCATAGATAGTTGTGTTTGTAAGGTTTAGTGTAGGTTTGTAAGGTTTTTGGTGTGCTTGTGTTGTTTGTGTGTTTTTTGGGTAAGGTATGTGTTTTGTTGTTTGTCAGGATTTTGGTTTGTCGGGCATGTGAAGTTTCGTGTTTTTGAACTTTTTTTTTTTCGGTGTTTTCGTGTCGGTTATCTCGTTGTCAGCATTCTGCATTGTCGGCGTTTTCAGGTAAACCCATTCTCACAGATGTGGTCACTCATTTGTTTGTTTACTCATTTATGGTCACTTGTTTGTCTTTCTCACATATGTATTTTCTACCAAATGAATGACAACCAAAAAGTCACACACACACACACACACACACACACACACATATATATATATATATATATATATATATATATATATATATATATATATATATATGGATTTAGGACATTTGATCGAAAGATCAAACGTCTGAATCCATTAAGCAGGAGCATACTTACGCGAAAGTGCTTTTCACCAAAGAAGCACTTTCACATAAGTATGCCTGTTGTCGTGGCCATACTATGGTGTGGATAAGGAAAAATTCCCTTTACCCCACTGTAGTGTGGTCTCGGAGGGAAGAATATTAAAGTTGGGGGTGTGGGGGGATGCAAGGTGCAAAAACGTAAATGCAGTGTTTTTTTTTTTTTTTTCTGGTTAAAGTGCTTTCATTAAAGTGTGTTCGGTGGTTCTGGATTCAGACGTTGATCAAACATCCTAGATCCATATATATATATATATATATATATATATATATATATATATATATATATATATATATATATATATATGGGTCTCCTACAGAATTTCGAAGCTTAAAACTTTGAAATTTTTATAACTGAAGACCATATGATCAAAGTTTTAATACTTCAAAACCCTGAACAGAGATTGACAGAGCATGGAATTTGAGATTTTCCTTTTCCTTGCTGTAGTGCGATCTCGGAGTTGGTATACTTAAGTAAAGGGGATGGGGGTGCAGGGGGGCTTACCCCCCCTGCAAAAACATGTTTTGTGATGTGTTGACTGCTTTTGGGGGGGGCTTTCTTAATTTTCTAGATTCCAAGATCTCGAGATTCTGAACTTGATATTCTGTATATATATATATATATATATATATATATATATATATATACACACACATACATATATATATATATATATATATATATATATATATATAAATATAATGTGTGTGTGTGTATCGTAGACATACACATATATACATACACATGTCCATATGTATATATAAACATATATGATGTTAGACCATCAATTTTTACTGCAAGTCAAGTTATTTAACCATACGTGTGTGTGTGTGTGTGTGTGTGTGTGTGTGTGTGTGTGTGTGTGTGTGTGTGTGTGTGTGTGTGTGTGTGTGTGTGTGTTTATGTGTTTAACTGGTATGGTTGACTTCACGTAAGGTCAACTCGATTGCTGCAGTGTTAAAATAGTAACTTCAGATTTTGTGAAATGGCTGTTAGTGAAAATGAAAGGTGAACTGATTGTGAATACACTGAGGACAGGTAGTTGTGTATATTGTGAGGTGATGTATGTATATTTAAAGAGTGTTGTCTTTTTTATGAAGTAATTTATTCTGTAAGGTAATTTGTTAGTATGTGAGGTCAGTATTTGAAGTTCGTCCCCGTTTTTGGCTTTTAACCTGGAGCCGTGCCCAGACTTGGATATGTGCGGGATTGTGGTACAGCAGGGACTGAGAATATGCCCTTTCCCACCATAATGGAATCTCAAAGGTGGTATACAAAAAGAAGCGTGGATGTGGAGAGCAGAGCCAGGGCATGCACCCTGCAAAAATGCAGGTAATGAAGTTTTTCTTGGTTTTGTTTTAGAGGACTGTTTAAAGTGTCATGTTTTGCTGGTATGCAATATTGATAGTTTTTGCTTTAGTTGAGATTCCCTTCTAGGCATGTACTTATTCTTTGCTGGTCACTCATATTATGGTCAGCACTTTTGGTGATCCTTATAATCTTATAATTAGGATTAGGTCTCTAATCATAGCCAGTTTGCTAGTGTTTGAGTCATGGATTTCAAGAAATGTGCATCTATAGGTGAGCAAATAGAAATCTGAGGTGAATATTGAATACTGCATGCTGAAACCCAAAAAAAAATGTCTTCATCCAGCTGGTATGCAGCAATACCAAACCACAATCACATGACCAATTTGTTTTAGCATTTAACTCTCAAACTTTCAACAGACTTCTTCAATGTAAAATGAATTGATCCTGTGATGGTTGTGGATTGTTAACTGTATGCATGTTGATAAAACATGGAGCTTTAACTGCCTCGATATACTACTAGTTATAGAAAAAATGCGTAGAACAGTGAAGCATTTTACAGCCTTGAAAGCTGCAATACTTGTAGCATACTTGTCACTGCCAGACAGACTGACACAGTCCACAGCTTTAAAAGCTGTTGGACACTTCAGCCTGCCACACTTTTATTTGCATGGCAGCACAAAGTGTATTACAGATTTTAGGGCTGCTAAACTGCTGCCAATCCTGTTCTGTGGGGGCTGTCAGGTGTGCTGCAGTGCAAAACCCAATCATAACAGCTTTGAAAGTGCTTAACAAAAGTTGTGATCCACCTTTCAAAGTTGCTATGATTGGGTCTTGCAACAGAGATCTGCATAGAATTATATATTTGCCTTTTCTTTTTTCCAGTTTCAGATTGTAATCAGCACACTCCATACATTAGACATATATATCCATATATGTATGTATATGTTAGATAAAAATAATGTAGATTTATGGATTTACTAGTCAAGATGCCACACATTGCAACTATAACATCTAAACTTACCAAAATGAGAAAGTTAATGAAGCACTAAATTATACAGCACAAAAAAATAAATAAATAAAATAAATAAATAAATAAAAGAGGTGGCCTGTGCTCCACTACACTCCTTATATGGTGACCCCAAAGTACAAATTTCTATATATACCACCTCTAAGGTCACACAAATCTGATATCTAGGGAAAGCCCAGTTACTGTTTTACAATTTGAAGAAGGCTTACTGTGGTAGGTTTTGAGAAATTATGGCCAAGACATTACGGATCACCAATGAACAGATGCAATTAGTAGTACATATTATATCTTACTCTCACTTTAAACTCATTTATCTCTGCCCCAGATTATATATAATCTCCTGTTAATACTCATCCCTAAACAATATTTCTCTGCTTACCTATAGTCTTTCAGTTACACTAATCTTTCTTTCTTTTTTCTCTCTTTCAGTATCCATTACTCTTCACTATAGCGCCTCTCCCTTTTCCAGCTCATAGCAACTAAATCCTCATCCCCACACTCTACCACCTCTTCTCTTTACCTCACTCAAAGACCACGTCCTGTTCCTTCTGTCATCTATTAATATTTCTATTGCTTCCAACCTTGTATCCTGTGATACCTAGTCTCCACCAGAATGCTCCTACAATCCTCCAGGACTTGCTAGCAAATGTATAATCCTCACATTTCTTTGATAAACAATAGAGCTTCAGTGCTTAAACTTAACCCTCTGGCCACTGTGATAAAAGTTTTCTATTCATCCTGTACTACACTCTGTTCTCCAAATTAAGTTTTCCATACCACTGCCTCACCAGCATAGATCTGTATGATCATGCAAAAACATACTGCCTTCCAATGCATTCTGTTTCTCTTGTAAATATAGTAGATAATGTATATTGTATCTCTTGGAAATACTTTATATATAAACTGCTTCTATTGTAATCTGTATAAAAGTGTATATACTTCAAAGTCTTTGCATTGTTTTTAATTAACTTGCATCTGTGGAGGTTTGCTCCCCAGGCCACTGCTGAAAATGGTCCTTTGGCCCAGTCAGACTTTCCTAGTAACCAAAAGACAAATTAATAATAAATAAATAAAAACAAAAAATAGTTCACATTCTTAATCCTCTATAATAAACGAGAGAGATGCAGTTATACAGCCAAACTAGAGGCTAAGCTCTCTCAACCCAAGACTGATTCAGACAATCAAGAGGAGAAGGGAAATACTTATATCACACCACCAGTCTTACATAGAGCCATTAAACCAACACCAGCAAAAAACACACATAAATACATGAAAACATACTCTGAGGCTCTAAATACAAATTTGCAAAAGCAACACAGACCTCCAAAGCAGACATCCAAGCAACCTCCACCCCCAAACACAAACCATGAAACACATGCTTCACAAAACCAGTGTGCCATGCAATCACAGCCCTTAAGGCAAAATAACATACCCAACATACTAGTAATAGGTGACTCTATAGTCAGGCACACTGACATCCCACTCACTAGGCTGAATAAGGAGAAGGTTACTGTTAGCTTCCTGTCGGGGGCCAGGATCCGCCACATAACACAAGCACTCAGGTCACTCCAGAACAAGTACAAATATGACTCTGTCATTGTCCATGTTGATGTGAATGACCTGAGCCATACTTCCCTGGACTACACGAAAAGAGACATGGAAGAGCTCTCTGATCATGATGCCCAGGCTGGTATGACCCTGACCCTGAGTAGCATCCTGCCCTCACCAAGAATGATACCATGGTATAAAGAAAATATTCTCGATTTCAACAATTGGCTAAGTTTCTGGTGTCATACAAAGGAGATCCAGTGTCTGTCCGCCTGGGATGACATGCTCGACAAGCCACGCTGCTTCGCTAGAGATGGCTTGCACCTGTCACCCTTAGGCTTTCGAATACTGCCCAAGGCTCTTGCCACCCCCATAGTGCTTTTTTTAGGCAAGGCTCAAAAGACAAACCCAGCGCCGTAAATAGCACAAGTAACAAAAAACTGAGGGTAATACTACTCAATGCCAGAAGTCTAAACCTCAAAATGCACACACTCAAAGCACTCCTCAGTATGAAGAAAATCGATATATGTGCAGTAACAGAAACCTGGTTTAAGGCTCCAGACAGCACCCTAGCACTACCAAGCTACAACTCATACCATACATTTCAGCTACAGAACCCAAACCGAAATACAAAAGGTGGGGGAGTATCCATATTCATCAAGGATACCCACACCTCCAGGTTATGGCACAGCACGATGCTTCAGAGATCATCCACGTGCAACTAACAATGGGCAAAACTGCAATTCAAATTGTAGCTTGCTACAGATCACCCACCATTTCCCAGGACCCCCATTCCATGTTTCTGAAACACTGGGAAACATAAAGGTCCTACCAAACATATTAATATTGGGTGATTTCAATTATCCAAACATTAACTGGGAGAATGACTCAAGTACTAACTCCCTTGCCCAACTTTGCCTAGAATTTATAAACTCAAACACCCTGGTTTAACTGGTCAACACTCCTGCCAGAGGTGACAACATATTGGACCTGGTCATCATCAACATGGGCGACTGGTGTTCCACACCCCTCGCTGGTTAGATCTGTCCATAAACAAATCACTTTGGATATCCATATTCTGCCCCCACCCCCGGACAAGAAAGCTACCATGAAAAACTTTTCAAAAGCAAACTTCACATTACTTAAGACTGAGGTGGGAAGTTTCAAAGCCCCCATGCTGAAGGATAACACTGTCCAAGCTGCAAAATCCTTTACTAATGCATTCTACGGGCAGCTACAAGAATGCATGGATCGTGCTATCCCAAGCAAAACCAAGACTCACTCCTCCAAGAAAAGGAAACCAGTCTGGTGGACTCCTGCCATAACCAAGCTATACAATAAAAGGAGGAAATTAGTACAGAAAACAGTAAAATCCCAAGAAGGGAAGACATCCCTGATCAGTATCAGCAAGAAACTACGATCCCTCATAAAATCATCCAAGGCGAGCTTTGAAAGAAAAATTGCCAAGGACTCCTAAGATAACCACAAAGCATTCTTTAACTATGTCAAGAATCTAAGTGGCAATGCTCAGATCTGCTCAGAGTTAGTGCAGAATGGCACAAAATACACTGAATTGATCGATAATCGCCAACATCCTGGCAGACAGGTTCAGTGCAAAGATCACCCCCCTCTCACCCTCAAAAGGGTCCATAACCATACCAGAAGAATGTAGAGTCCCTGAAATCACAAACACTCAGGTTAAAACAGCACTCTGTAAAGCCAAAAACAAAGCATTAATGGGACCGGCCGATGTCCCATGCTGCGTCCTACATGAGCTCAAAGACGAGCTAATCCCTCACCTAAACACACTGTTCAAACTCAGCCTCTCCACAGGCTACATACCCATAGAGTGGAGCACAGCAACGGTTATTCCGCTCCACAAAGGTGGAGCCACAACAGACCCTGGGAACTATCGCCCTATAAGCCTGACTAGCTTGGTCTGCAAGGCTATGGAGCGCATCAACATGGAACTCATTAACAGAGACATTGGGAACCTCCAAACACTGGACCCTACCCAGTTTGGCTTTGTTAAGGGTAGATCATGCCTCCTAAACCTGGTGGACTTCTTTGAGACAGTTACCAAGGCTATAGACGAGGGAAAGGTGGTACACACAGCCTATCTAGACCTCGCTAAGGCCTTCAACGCCATTCCCCATTTTGGTATTACAGACAAGCTCACCAGCCTGAACATAAACCCCTATGTCACAAGATGGGTTGCCACCTGGCTCATGGACAGAACCTACATGATGAGAGTTGCGGGAGCTAAGTCCGACTCTAAACTGGTTACAAGTAGCATTCCCCAGGGCTCAGTCCTAGGACCCCTCCTGTTTGGTGTATACTTCTCAGAGGTACAGGCAAGCACAGGAGGACTATGGCTGATGAAGTTCACAGATGACTGCAAACTAGGGGCTATAACTGACTCTCTGGCTGATGCAAACATCCTCCAAAAGGGTCTCACTGAGATGGATACCTGATGTCAAAATCATGGCCTCAAGCTAAATGCCAAAAAGTGCATAGTCATCCCCTTTGGAAAAAACAAAAGTACCCACAAACTACCACATAGGTAGTAGTCCCCTTAATACGGAAGATGTAATAAGGGATCTGGGTACACAAGTAGATGGTAATCTCACCTTTGATAATCACATTGCCAAATTGGTTAGAAAATCCTTCTATGTGGCCCACCTAATTACAAAAGGGTTCGCATACAGATCAAAAGAGGTCATTGTGCCCCTCTACTCATCACTCGTCAGACCCATCTTAGAGTACAAAACCCCATTTGGGATGTACCTTACAAGACACCTGCAACAGCTGGAAAGACCACAGAAGTACCTCACCAAGAGGATCAATGGCCTCAAAAGGATACCCTATGCAGCTCGACTGAAGAAACTACAGTTGTACTCGGTTGCATACTGCCTACTCAGAGGTGATCTCTGCCCAGAATTGTTGGACATGCTCCACCTAAAGAAAACCTTATCCCCTCTAGCCACACACTCTAGGGATCTGAACCTCACCACAACAATAAATAGGATGTGCTGGAGGGACAGATTCCTGTCCCAGAGACATCCCATGCTTTGGAACAAGATCTAAATCTACATTAGGCAGAGCTCCTTGCTAACGCTCTACAAAAGAAACCTTGACGAGTGGATGGGAAACAGAAAGTTTACCTCGGGGATCACTTCAGTGGCTCTGCTGGACAGAGGCACAGGGAACTAATCTAAGGGGGTGGCGAAAGCCAACACATTCTGGCTAGGCTTATAAATGCCTTCGGGCAGATAGCCTAGTACCCACCTATGAACCCATAAGCTGCTAGTTTTGATGACAATGATTACTTACAGCACACAGGTATAACTCATTTTCATGGGTTATTTTCAGAAATGCAGAAACAAATTATGCCCTATCACTACACATAACAATCAGTCTTCTTTTTGTTCGTTAACTACATTATGACATGTGACAGATTACGTCTGTGTGCTAATACTTCATAATATCAAAAGATCAGACAATATCAACTGCACATATAGTACTCTCCACTCATTTATGATTTACACATTTTTCTTATAATCACAATCCTTTATTTCTAATTTTGCATTTCATTATAGTCTTTACATTCCTTACTCTTGTTTTTCCATAATCTTTCCCAAACATATGCAGTTTCCTTAAAATACCCTCTTTTCACATTATCCCAAGGTATTATTTCTAAACAGTCCACTGTTACTTTTTGGTATAACTGCCTGCCTGTTGACATTAGCTCTTATCATCTTCAGTTTGCTTATTGTATTCATTCACTTCCTTCGCTTCTTGTCACATCTCTATACACTTAAAGCTTTTCTAGTCCTTCCATTTTACTACTCAGAACTTTATTTAAAAATACTGTGAAACTTTGAACATTCCGGACATGCACACTGCTTCAGAAACCATACTGTATACTGTCCTATATTTAATCAGACCTTCTTACTGGTATATATAAATTCTCTTTGTAATATACATCAGCATAGTTATGTACATTGTTAAAAATAATCTGTTTAAAATCTCTGTATCCAAGATGCTAGGTACCATAAACACTACGGCTATCTATAGCCTCTAAATGTTTGGGGGAAAAAAATCATCAAGTAATGCCTCTTATGGTGTCATCTATTTTGCTTATTGTAGTCTGTCATTCATCATCTGCTCTCTATATAATCACTTTAGATTTCCGCTGCATCACATTCTGCCTTGCCACCCATATCTGCTGGTTTTATGAATTTAATTTCAGTTCACAGCCCTTTGCATCTTATATTACTTTTATTTTGTTTTATTATTGTGATTGGTGCTCACCCCAAGAAAACAACATTTAAATAAGATAAAATGTATTCAAGTATTAACCCAGTAAATAAAGTGATACTTCAAGGTCATCTTCATTCAGAACCCAGAACACAAGGGCACGAATAAATAGGTAGTCAAATAACTATGGGAGGCTTTCATTACTGCCAGACTGCCAGTGGACATAAAACTATTTGCTCGGGTTAGCAGTGTACCATTTAGGGTGACACAGGTGGTTTCCTGAAATAAATACATAAGCTATCACTGTAGGGGGGTGCACAGGTAGCATACATATCACTTATGTTACTTACACCTCAGTTCCCACTGCATGCTATATAAGCAATCATCACTATCCCGATACAGTGGCACTTAAAGACCTTGTCAATCATACTCAGAGACAGACTTTCAAATGGATATATTCCTAGATGTCAAGAACATTCCTGTCTGACCTGCCCATAGTTTTTTTCCTTACTTACTGGCAATTGATTAGTGGGAAAGTCCAATTGACAGAGGCCCATTTTCAGTAGAGGTCAGGAAAGAAATGCTCCAAAGTATTATAAAACATTTTAAGAATAATAACTTTACAATCAAAAATAATACAAACAAGATATCTACATATTCCTGGCTACATAAATTATATAGCACAGTTCATGTACTGAAGTGTGTTACTGCACTTATAAAATGAGCCCGTAATAATACAACGCGGTTAGGAGTATAATGTCATTACCTGAACAGGAAGTCAGAAATACGGGTACAAGAACATATTGCAAAATGGCCATAGGCACTGGACAGCATTATGTTTCATGGTCTAAATAAATAAAATTAGAAGGAAATAAAATTAGAAGGATGGCCTGCTCAAATCCTGCTACACGGTCAATCAATGTTTCATGCCAGAGAAAGAATTATAGGAATGAACTAAGACTGAAATACCTAATTGCCAAATAATGTGAAAAGATCATCACTTCCCTACAAATGCTTAACATACAAAGAAGCCTAAATACTGGAATAAATCTGGGGGATATGGTATGTGTCCATTTGAACTCAAAGACATTCATCTTTTTATCTGGCATACCAATCAGCAAGAAATGCAAACATTATTATATCCATTTCAACAGAATACAGTACAGCCTTCAACTGAATTAAGTTCACTGAGATAAAAACCTGGAAAAAGCCCTGATGTTAAAAGCCGAATGGTGGCAGGCCAAAACGGCATTAGTAAAATAATTATGTAGGGGAAGGGGAACACAGAACATCTAGGGAAAAATAGCATTATCCAACTGAAAGATTTTATATGTTTCTAGTTGGTTCTGATGCATATTTTAATAACTGCTGGCAAGATTTCATGTTTCTAGGTTTAAATGTATTATATCTCATTTCACTGTACAACGGAAATTTGCATTTCAGGGCTGTTTGTTAATCCGTCGCAATTTGGTGCCTAATGAAACCATGATGCAATAATTTACTGATATACCGAAATGAGGCATCACTTAGTATGTAACCAAAGTACTTTCATTTTAGTGTCCAGATGAAATCAATTGCACTTGGGTTTCCAGGAAAAGCGTATCACAGTTAGTGCTCAGTGAAAGACTTTTTTGTGTCTTTCGGCTTTTCCCGGTTAGGAGTTGCCACAGCAGAACTCCAGTCCACTAATAATTGGTAGTTGATTTTTACATGCCGAGTTACCAGCCCTGACGCACAACCTTCAGCGAAGGTATGCCCATTCACACATGTCTCCACGCAGAAGACGCTCTAGCTGAGAATCGAACCGGACAGCGTCTTACTGTGAGGCGACAATGTTACCAGACTACAACAGTTAAATGCACAATGGAAAATATATGCCCACTGAGCGCAACAGAAATGGGTCAAATTTCCATATAAAGTAAAACATAGTCTGGGTTGATATTCAGTAGGCTACATCATTGTTGATAACCAGCAAAAGAAAAACAATGACATTTCTGAAAATGACTTCAAATGCCATTGGAAACATGCTGTCGTCCAGTTCTCATATAAAACATATGGTATGCCATTGCCCAGTGGAAACAACTCATAAGTCAGTGCCCAGTAGGAATACATAGATTACCTAATCCATAATGAAAGGTTATCCATCAAACCAAATATGTTTGTCATGGACAATTTTTAACTATCTCTATGTTCATAGGAGGTTACAAAGCTAATAGCCCTAGGGGCCTTACAAGCCTAGCCAAGTTCAACCCTTGTTCCCTTAAAGGTCTAGAAATATGGTCTATGCTATAAGCAGATCTAAATCAGCAGTGACTGCCCCTATCCAAGAGGGACACAGGTGAAACCCCTGGGGTGAATTTGCAGTTTATCATCCAGTCATCCAAGTTATGCTTAAAAACAGTTAACAAGGGGCACTGTTTAACCTGTACTGGAAGTTTATTCCATAGGAGAGACAACCTCTGGGAGACATATCTGTCTCTTTAGCTAAAGTCTTGTTGATGTCACAGGCTAGGTTAAGGTCCCTAGAGCAAGTGAATTGTGTATCACTTGACTTACGAATGTGCAGCATTTCCATTAATGTAAGATCAGAGGTTGCTCTGTATGCAAGGCAGACGTCACCTCTGAGTAGTTTGTATGATACAGACTATAGTGACACTGATTTCAGTCTGTCCACATAAGACATGTGTTGAAGACCCTGAATTTTCTTTGTGAGTAACCTTTGAGGTCTCTCCAGTTGCTGCAGGTGCCTGTTTTGGTACATACCAAAGGGAGCATTGTACTCTGTTATTGGCCTGATGAGGAAAGAGTAAATGGGGGATAATAACACCTTTTGTTCTGGAAGCTTATGCCCTTGCTTATGAGGTGAGCAATGGAGAAGGCCTTCCTTACCACCGTAGAGATATGGTGATCAAAAGTAAGGTTGCCATCACCCTGTGTGCCCGAATCTCTCACAACTGATTTAGAGCTTAGGGTGTTGTTATTAACATGATAATTTTCAGGGACATTGCCTTTGCCAAAGGGGAGGATAATGGAGTCCAAATGGAGAGATGAAACGTCAGCAAGCAAAAGGAGAGTAATGCTGAAATTGAATTCATCCTCAAGTCTTGGTGAGTACCTTCATGAGGTGAACCCTGTTTTTCACAAAATCTCACCAAGGCGACACTGATGTATAGACTGTATTTATATAGCATATATCATGGACAGAAGTGAGTCAAAAACAAAAAAAAGACAGCTGGGTGCACAAGTCCCAGGATAAAAAAGTGCCCAATCCTGGTAGGCACACTGCTGCCAGGATTGGAAAAAATGACAATGTAGAATCCTCAAAATCCGGAAACGTTCCTACAATGAGGCCAGGTCAAGCCCAGGAGGAGGATGGCCTCCCTGTTGTAGAAGGAAGTAGCAGTCCATAAAAATCACAAAAACTGATAGGCCAGAGAAGAGCCATAAAGATGACAGAGTGGACTATTGAGGATAACAAAGACATTATGTATTGTTACTATTAGGCAAAAATCCCAGAATTTCCAGACAGAGGCTATACAAAGAGATTAAGAGATAAATTAGAGGAAAGAAAAATACTTTCACAGGAAAAACTGTCAGAAGCTTCAAATAAAAATTTGCGTTCATTAATACAACATATTTTTGAAAAACAGTATATAGATCAAGAAACTTTAATCTGTTCGGAAAAAGAAGCATCAGAGGAAGTGAAAAAATGTAAACAACAAAACCTAGACATTTATGAAAAGTATAAAAAAGAAATATGGACATGGGAAAAAAAGAGAGATTTGATATGGTGCAATATTAATGGAAAGGAGAAAGCCATGTTAATTAATATAGAGAAAGCAGTCACAAAGATATTCAAAGAGAAATACAGGCAAAGGCATCCAGATATGGAAAATTTCACAATAAAAAAATTAATATCACAAAGATGGAATGTGGAAAAGAAGATTAGTAAAGCACAAGTTAAAGAAATAGAAGTTGAAGTTATGTAGTGTCTGCGAAGTAAAGGATTTAATGTAGAAAGTCACAGACTACATCACAGCATGATGGAATGAGTCCACAAAGTAAGGAGAAGCAGGAAGATCAGGTGACATCTGAAGAAGAAATATGGATATGAGAAAGAAAAAGAGATTTAATATGGTGCAATATTTATGCAAAAGAGAAAGCAAAACTAACCAATACAGAAAGAGCAGCAGCAAAGATATTTGAAGAGAAATATAGGCAAAGGAATCCAGAAATGGAAAACTTTACAATACAAAAAATAAGAAGACAAAGTAGAAAAGGAGACCAGTAATGGAGACATTGAAGAAGCAGAAATTAAGGTTATCGAGCACCTGCAAAAAATCTAATGCAGAAAGCACCAGAACAGAATAGAGCAATTGCTATCCAAATCAAGGGGAAAACAGTGGAACAAGAAACAATTGATCAGGTGCTATATCAAGATATTTTGGAGCCATCCACAGGAAACCAGTATAAAGGTTCACTTCAATGCTAGACAGCAAGGAAATGAACAGGAGACTGTGGAAACTCTGATCCAATCTATGTTGAGGAGTGACAGGCCAGTCAGTTCCCATATGACAGAGCAATGGATGGAACGGTATGAAATTGAAGAGAAGATGCCACAGGAAGATGTTGTGGAACTTTCTATAGAGTGCCCGCAGGAAATGGAAAACAAAGGCTGTGCCCTTAGTATTGAAGAAAATGATCTAAGGGAAGATTTGCTTGGTTTAATGGACATAGATAGGTATATTTAAATCAATGAAAGAAATAGACTGCAGAAGGTTAATAAAACCCCAAAAGTCAGAAATCTGATAAAACAAATGAACACAGTAATAAGGGCTGTTCATAGAGATCCATGTGATATAACAGAAGTAAACAGGATATATTACTGTGCAGCTAAATTAATAACTGATAACGTTCTACCACAAGAACATAGGGTAGTGAGGGAAAGGAAGGTGAGAAATCGAATACCATCATGGAAGTACTGAATAGAGAAATGTATAAAGCAATTAAGACAAGAAGTGTCACTGTTAGAAGACTATAGAAGAGGGAATAGATCAACAAAAATGCTAAGAAAGATAGATATGATTAAAGCAATGCACAATATTAGAACAGACCAGGCTCTATCATGTACTATCCCAAATAAACTAAAAATCTCAGTACAATAAGAAAAACTTAGAAGATACATAAATAAATATAAAGGAAAAGTCCAAAATAAGCAATTTATTGATGATCCAAAAACGTTTTATAGAGAATTGGGAAACAAGGTAAAAGGAATGGAAACACCACCAAAAAAAGAAGAAATAGATGCATTTTGGAGAAGTATCTATGAAGATCCTATGGAACACAACAAAGATGTGAAATGGATAAAAGAAGTAAAAGAAAGAACAAGAAATGTAAAGGAAAAGGATATGAAATGGGATGAAGTAACAGCCAGAGAGACTGAAACAAAGTTAAGAAAAGCCTCTAATTGGAAAACCCCAGGTCCAGATGCAGAACCTACCTTTTGGTTAAAAGTATTACTATCTTTGATGAAGACCTAGTCATGGGGCAGCCACAGTGGCACAGTGGCTAGCATTGCCACCTCACAGCAAGAGGTTCTCCAGTTTGATCCTCGGCTGGTATGCCTTCTGTGAGGAGTCTGCATGTCCTCCCTGTGGTCGCATGGGTTTCCTCCAGGTGCTCCGGTTTCCTCCCACATCCCAAAGACATGCTGTAGGTAGATTGGACACTCTAAATTGTCCCTAGGTGTGAGTGTGTGTGTGTGTGTGTGTGTGTGTGTGTGTGTGTGTGTGTGTGTGTGTGTGTGTGTGTGTGTGTGTGAGTGTGTGTGTGTGCCTTCTGTGGAAAGTTGGGCGGCAGTCTGGCAACTTGACACCATAAAAACTCCACTGCCAATCATGAGTGGACAGATGATCCGCTGTGGCGACCCCTACCTGGGAAAAGCCAAAAGAAGAAGAAGATGAAGACCTAG
Organism: Protopterus annectens; assembly: GCF_019279795.1. Lineage (NCBI taxonomy): Eukaryota > Metazoa > Chordata > Ceratodontiformes > Protopteridae > Protopterus > Protopterus annectens. The sequence goes on from NC_056738.1 coordinate 504,238,189, forward strand.
CCATGAGTATGAACTGTTTATATGCACACCCCTAACAGACACCAGTCTAGCTAACAACAGGTAAAACAATGCTTCTACATAAGAGCTTGTTGGCTGTTGGTGAAGCACCCACCAAGAGGAGAAAATGCTGAGAGAAGAAAGGAGCCACTTTTGAGATTTTAAGTATTTTTCCTCTGTTTATTTGCTAAGTTTTTCTGCATAGCCACCTAGTTTGAGCATTTTCTGGCTTGTTAAACTTGATTTCTGCATTGGCAACTGTATTTAGAGCACAACCTAGAGCTGTTTACTGAATTTCCTGTTTGCACTTATTTTTAAAATAGTTTTTTTCTCAAAACTTGCATTTTATCTGTCTTTGGCCTAGCACTCTTGTGTGGGGTCATTTACTGCACTGTTATAACTTGTTGATACTTGTGAACCTCTGCTATCTCTGAAAAAACAATAAAACAAAAAAATCTTGCTTTTTTCCCACTTTTCTGAGATTTAAAAAAGTTCAGTTACAGGCTTGCTGTTCTTGAACTGTTTGTAAGTTTCTTGGAGGCCATTTTTTGCTTGGGCTAAAGGGAGCTCTCTCTGTTGATCAGTGGCAGTGAGAGATATTGGGCGGCCTGCCTGCCCCTGTGGGAGTGGTTACTGACTTGAGACTGTAATTTTATTGGCCGTTTTGGGTCAATTCCAAACTCCTTCATCTTCCTCTCTTAAAACCCTCTTTTGCGTGGTTTTGCGCATTTTTGTGCATAGCGCAACAGCGGGCAGCGCTGCCTAATTGGGTTTAAACTATTCCTGGCTCCACAAAGTCTGCTCTTCACTTTTTCCCTTAGAACTGCTCTGTCTCTCAATTTAAACACCATATTCTCATTCTAAGGCCCTTCACTGGTCCAATTAAGTAATCCTACAAGTTAGCACTATTAAACCATAAGCACTACTTACTCTTATACTCTCTACGATTACCCTGTCCTCTATTGGTCCATCTTAAATTCAGTTTCCCTATATTACTCTAGCATGTCCAAAGGTCAGTCAATGGTTTCCTCTCCAGTCCAGCTGGTGAATCTGGGAATTTTGAGGCAATGTTACAACTGTCTCATGTACACGGACAACCCTCTCCTCCTCCAAACAGGTTCAAATATATGTGAGAGATGCAACTATTTAGCCAAACTGGAGGCTGAGCTCTCTCATCTCAAAACTGGTGTAACCAGTCAGGAGGAGAAGGTAACCTCATGCAACACAATTCCAGTATCACATAGTCCCACCACATCAGCGAACCAAACACATAAATACACAAAAACATACTCGGAGGCTCTAAATAAAAATCTACCTAAGCAACAGAGACCTCCAAAGCAGACATCCAAGCAAACGCTACCTCAAAATAAAATACACACAACACATAGCCCACAAAGTCAGTGTGCCAAGCAGCCACAGCCCTTAAGGCTGAATAACACACCTGATACTCTTGTAATAGGTGACTCTGTTGTCAGACACACTGACGTCCTGCTCACCAGGCTGAATAAAGAGAAGGTCATGATGAGCTGCCTGTCGGGTGCTAGGATCCGCCACATAACGCAAGCACTCAGGTCACTCCAAAGCAAATACAAATATGACTCGGTCATTGTACATGCTGGTGTGAATGACCTGAGACGTACCTCCCTGGACTACATGAAAAGAGACATAGAGGAGCTCTCTGATCATGTAGCCCAGGCTGGTATGACCCTGACCTTGAGCAGCATCTTACCCTCACCTAGAATGATGCCACAGTACAAAGACAAAATGATCGATTTTAACAACTGGCTAAAATTTTGGTGTCATTCAAAGGGGATCCAGTGTCTGTCAGCCTGGGATGACATGCTCGACAAGCCACGTTGCTTCGCTAGGGATGGCTTGCACCCATCACCACTGGGCTTTCGGATATTGGCAAAGGCTCTTGCCACCCCCATAGTGCCTTTTTTAGGCAAGGCTCAAAAGTCAAACCCACCCCCATAGACAGCACAAGGAACAAGAAACTAAGGGTAATGCTGCTTAACGCCAGAAGTCTTAACCTCAAGATGCACGCACTCGAAGCTCTCCTCAGTATGGAGAACATCGATATCTGTGTAGTGACAGAAACCTGGTTTAAGGCTCCAGAGAGCACCCCAGCACTATCAGGCTATACCTCATATCATGCTTTTCGGCCCCAAAACACGGACCGAACCACAAAAGGAGGGGGAGTTTCCATATTTATCAAGGATATCCACACCTCCAGGTTAGTGGCATTGCACGAAGTATCGGAGACCATCCATGTGCAACTAACAGTGGACAAGACTGCTTTTCAGTTTATAGCATCCTACAGACCACCCACTCAAAGTCAGGAATCACACTCGGCTTTCCTGAAAACATTGGCGAACATGAAGATCTCTCCGAACACCACTATATTGGGTAACTTCAACTACCCAAACATTGACTGGGAGCACTACTCAAGCCCCAGCACCTTGGCCCAAAGGTTCCTGGAAATTATAAACTCAAATGCTATGGAACAACTAGTCACCACTCCCACAAGAGGGGACAACATACTAGACCTGATCATTACCAACATGGGGACTCTATGCTCCACACCAAAGTATATCCCTCATTGGTAAGATCAAACCATAAATTAATTTCACTGGATGTCCACATCCCGACCCCACCCCCAGCCCAGAAAACCACAGTGAAAAACTTCTCAAAAGTGAACTTCTCACTTCTCAAAACCAAAGTGGAATCCTTCAAGGCCCCAGGGCCAGTGGAAACTACGGCCCAAACTGCAGAATCCTATATAAATGCATTCTACGGACATCTCCAGGAATGCATGGATCATGCTATCCCAAACAAAACCAAGACCCAATCATCCAAAGGCAGGTGTCCAGTCTGGTGGACCCCTGCCATAAATAAACTGTACAACAGAAGGAGGAAGCTACTACATGATAGAGCAAAATCCCTAATAGGGAAGGCATCTCTGATCAGTACTAGCAAAAATTATGATCCCTCATAAAATCCTCCAAGGCCAGCTTTGAGAGAAAAATTGCACAGGACACCAAAGACAATCATAAGGCTTTTTTCAGTTATGTTAGAAACCTGGGATGCAACTCCCAGACTTGTTCTGAGTTGATTCTAAATGACAAAAAATACACTGAACCCGCAGACATCGCCAATATCCTGACAGACAGATTCAGTGCAAACTTCTCCATCCCCTCACCCCCAAAAGAGCAAGTATCTATCATGGCAGAGGGCTGCCTCCCAAACATCTCTGATGCTCAGGTGAAGGCTGCCCTCTCCAAAGCAAAAAACACTGCTTCCATGGGACCAGATGGCGTCCCAGGTTGCGTCCTACATGAACTCCAAGAGGAACTAATCCCTCAAATAAAACAGCTATACAATCTCAGCCTCACTACAGGATATGTGCCCACAGAATGGTGTACAGCAACAGTGGTCCCACTCCACAAAGGTGGAGCCTCTATGGACCCTGGAAACTATCGCCCCATAAGCCTGACTAGCTTAGTCTGCAAGGCTATGGAGAGGATCATCATGGAGCTCATAAACAAAGACATTGGGGACCTACAGACACTAGATCCTACCCAGTTCGGCTTTGTCAAGGGCAGATCCTGCCTTTTGAACCTGGTTGACTTCTTCGAAACAGTCACCAAAGCCATAGATGAAGGAAAGGTAGTCCACACAGCCTATCTGGACCTTGCAAAGGCATTTGACACAATACCCCACTCGGGCATCATAGATAAGCTATCCAGCTTAAATATAAACCCCTATGTCACAAGATGGGTTGCAAACTGGCTCAAAGACAGAACCCACAGAGTGAGAGTTGCTGGAGCCATATCAGACTCGAAACCGGTTACAAGTGGCATCCCACAGGGTTCTGTCCTGGGACCACTCTTGTTTGGTATATACTTTTCCGAGGTACAGGCAAACGTGGGAGGACTATGGCTCACCAAGTTTGCAGATGACTGCAAACTGGGCGCCATAATCGACTCTCCAGCTGACACAAACATCCTTCAAAAGGGTCTCACAGAGACAGATAACTGGTGCCAGCGCCATGGTTTAAAGCTAAATGCCAAAAAATGTATAGTCATACCCTTTGGCAAAAACAATGTGCCCACAAATTACCACATAGGCAGAAACCCATTAAGTACAGAGAAAGTTATTAGGGACCTGGGGACCCAAGTTGATAGCAATCTCTCCTTTGAAAACCACATTGCCAAAGTGGTTAGAAAGACCTTCATACATAGCCCACCTCATCACGAAGGGTTTCACATCTAGATCAAGAGAGGTAATCATGCCCCTTTATTCATCCCTCATCAGGCCCATCATAGAATACAATGCCCCTTTTGGGATGTACCTTACCCGACACCTGCAGCAATTAGAAAGACCCCAAAAGTATCTCACCAAGAGGATCAAGGGTCTCAAACAGATGCCATATGCTGCTCAGTTAAAAAACTCCAGCTCTACTCAGTTGCATACCGCCTACTTTGAGGCGATCTATGCCTGACATACAAAGCTATGTCAAATCCAGAATTGATGGACATGTTCCACCTCAGTAAATCTAAATCCCTTAGAGCCACACGCTCGAGGGACTTGAACCTCAGCACAGAAATAAATAGAACTTGCTGGAGGGACAGGTTCATAACCCAGAGGCTCCCTTCGCTCTGGAATAGAATTCCAGCTCATGTGAGGCAGAGCACCTCACTGAATCTCTTCAAGAAGAATCTCGATAGGTGGATGGGGGATCGTAGGTTTGTCCCAGGGATTACTCCCGTGTCACTATTAGACAGTGGCACAGTAAACTAAACCTTAAAAAGGGCACAGTATACTCAGATCAAGGGGTGGCGTAAGCCATACAGAATCAGGCTAGGCTTATAATTGCCCCAGGGCAGATAGCTTAGTATGAACCTATGAACCTATAAGAGTGAACCTGGAAGCTACCCCAAAAATTATAGACCAATAACGTGTCTTCTGACAACATATAAACTATACATGTGAATTAATGCTGACAGAGTTTATACCCATTTAGAAGAAAACTCTATTATGGCAGATGAACAAAAGGGCAATAAAAGAAAGTCATATGAAACAAAGGATCATTTGTTATTAAATAAAGTCATAGTGGAGAACTGTAAAAAGGGGAAGAATCTAAGTATGGCATGGATTGACTACAAAAAAAGCATTTGATAGTATCACACATTCATGGATAAAAGAGTGCTTAAAACTGTATAAGATACACCCTACACTGATTGACTACATTACAGTGACTTGAAACAATGGCAGAGCACTTTGCAATTAAGCCATGATAAAGGACAAATTATTATCCCTGCGATAAAAATTCAAAGGGGGATATTCCAGGGTGCCTCTCTTTCACCATTGCTGTTCTGCCTTGCGCTTAACCCATTAAGCTGTTTACTTAACAGCTTAGACCATGGCTATAATTTGGTTCCTAGAAAACAACAAAGTCTAAAGACTTCTTATATTCTCTTTGTTGATGATTTAAAACTGTATAGCTCATCAGATGAGGAACTGAAAGCACAGCTGCAGGTTTTCAAGACTTTTTCAGATGATATTAGAATATCATTTGGCCTTGATAAATGTGCAAAAGCAACCTTTAAAGCAGGAAATCTGCAGCACCAGGAAAACATCAGTTTGGGACAATAATGTGATATAAAAGAACTTGAGCAAGAGGGAATGTATAAATACTTGGGAAGTGATGAAGGATCAGCAATAAAACATGAACAAATGCAAGTAAAACTTAGTAAAGAATATTTTAGAAGACTTAAATTAATTCTGAAAACAGCATTGCCATCTAGGAACAAAATCCAAGCTATAAACCAATTTGCTCTTCCTGTCCTAACTTACAGGTTTGGAGTGAGTGATTGATTGGCCCCAAGACGTGTTGGATAGATTAGATATTAAAACAAAAAGGATGTTTTATGCTCACCAAATGATTTATAAAAATCAGTGCACACCAAGATTATATATTCCCCATTCTGAAGAAGGGATGGGCGCCCATGAAATTGATTACATGTATTGATCTGCACACATGGGACTCCACACATCTGCTGACCTCACGAGACCTAAATGTAGTGAAAGTTTTGAAACATGAGGAGAATAAATCTAAGATGACTTCCTTGCTTAACTTAGCAGAAGCATATCAGCGTCAAGCAGGAATGGAAATGAAACCAGAAGTAGTTAAAAATCAGGCAGCAACTGAATGTGCCAAAAAACAAAAGAAAGAATATAAGGTGCAGGATCAGATGAAAAGGTAAGAAATGTGGAAAATGCATAAATATAGTTGCAAGTATAGAAAACTTCTGGAAGAACCTCATGTTGATCAGGAATGTACCAATCTTCCATATATTTTATCATCTTGCTCCTCAGCTTTGGTAGTCCTTCCCAAACCAGTTAGAAAAATTAATCATACATAAAGTCAGAATTCATCTTAAAAATTTCTCAAGTCTGAGTCTAAATGTTAATGCCTTATCTCTCCTGCTTTCATTAAATAAAACTGTACTTTTCTCTCTCTCCCTTTTTCATATTCTTGTAGCCCATGATTAATGACTGGGTTCTCTAATAGTGATCTTTTCTTTTCTTTTTCATTTATTCATACCCCCCTTTCCCCCTTTCTTCCCCTACTCGTATTATACATCCTATCCTCCTCTTCCTATTTGTCACCCAGCATTCACAGATTCTTTCAATAAATGATGTTCCACTCACTGTTTTTCCACTTTGCTCTAAGATCTTGCTTCCTTTACCATTTACATTACACTGTTCCATTGTAAATATTGTAAATTATGCTCTAAGGTTTTTACCTCTGTATCTTTCAGTGTTTATTTGAACTGGTATTATACCTCTGGTGTTTGAAAATTGTTCTTGATTGTTTCAAATCTTAAATATTAACATCTTCTGTTGTATTTTACATTTTTGTTTGCAGATAACTTGTACATTAGGTTTATTACTTTGCTTGTAACCTCAGCCTGGCCTAAAAAGGTCAGTCTGGATCAGTGTTCTACCATGGACAACAAAATAAGATAACTAAATAAATACATACATACACACGTAAATAAACAAACATGACTATAATGGAAGTATTTTAATCTCTATTTGAAATATCACATTTTAATTTCAATAAAAATATTTCCAGTTTTCCTACCAGCTGAAATATCCATGTTTTCACATCCAGAAGTGCAATACCTTATTGTCAAATGCCAGTCAGTGGTATGTCGTACTTGGGTGTCCATTTGGAAATGTGCTGTGCACCAGTGTGCCCAGTGAAGAGCCACAATGAGTTATATTACAATGGTAATAACATTGGTTCACAAATAAATTCAGTGGGTGCTTTTGAAACAGATAGAAAACTACAACAATATTTGTATTGCTGCCTAAGGAAATGAAGTAGCTTGTCCACTCACACTGCACCTCCTGATTAGGACATAGTGTCTTGCTCTGCTTAGCAGAAGTATTATGTCAGATGTTGAAAGCACTTACCATGTGCAATACCTGTTGCCTACACAGAAAGACACAAAATTGCCACATATAGGTCAATATCCTTGCATTATAAGCTACAACACCAATATGAATGAAGTGCTGTTTTCAAACATGATGGATCGACAAAAGGTTTTGGTATCACAAGCCTATGAGGTTAAGTTTAAATAGTGTGAATGACTGGCTTGGGGGAAGGAACTATGCACATTAAGAACAAAAAAGAACATGCATTGCACTCACTTATAAAAATTATCAGTAGAGCTGGTAGATTCTATAGCAAAATAAAATCAACATTTTTATACAGCAGATAATGACATATCAATACTACTTTAACAATATATGGCTCACATACAGCCTTGTGCTTGTAAATTCTGTTTTTCCTCTTTTAGGGCAACAGACTGTAACTTCAGTGCTGAAGATTATGGCATGAAGTTGAGAGTAAGAAGAACACATACTTTTATGGTTACAGAGCATGATTTCATACATATTTCCACAGTAATAACATGAAGAAAAACAAATGAGCTGTGCATATATAAAAATTCAGTTATACCAAATATGTTTTTAAGTTCTCTTCAGAGAATCAGCAGCTCTGTAAATCTCCTGAACAAATCCACAGGGACAGCTTCCTGTACCGTCTGTCATGTTCTTCTGCCCCCTCCCCGCTTTTGTAACTTTTCCGTTAATCACAAGCTGCTGCCATCCCGTCATGCTCATCTCCCACACACGCTTCAGGGGTGAAAGATGGCCTGGCAGTTAGTTAATTACTGTGATTATTAATGTTTCAATCACTTGACCTTTTGTTGCTTTGCAACCACCTCTGTGTATTCTGTCATAGGAGCTCATTAAAGAGTTCTCACTTTTTCTCATTTACATTTAAGCTTCATATGAAAGATGAAAAAAACACATTTATGTAAAAACAAGTTAAGAAGAAAACAGGTACATAACTTCTTTATCATATTCTGACAGGGCTGCTGAAGTATTTCTAATATCCCTTCTTCTAAAATACTAATGATTCAAGTGGTTGTTACATTTTCTGATAGGGTGAATCCATGATGCCTGCTACGAACCAGCTGGCAGTTATTATTAGCCATTACTTGACACACACTGCATTTTAAAAGCCGCTCACTGTTGGGTGGATATTGTGTAATTACATTTTTTCATGAAGATTGTTTAAAAGACCCTGCTAAGCCATAACAAAGCAACTCATTGTGTGTGTGTGTGTGTGTGTGTGTGTGTGTGTGTGTGTGTGTGTGTGTGTGTGTGTGTGTGTGTGTGTGTGTGTGTCTGTGTCTGTGTGTGTCTGTGTGTGTCTGTTTGTCTGACTGTCTGTCTGTCTTTCACTGATGCAGTGAATGTATGATGTAGCTTGTGGGATTAACAAAATCATCATTCATTTATCCAATTTATTTTAACTTTATTGCTAATTATTCCAAATGGAGTGCTTTACCAAAAGCAAAGAACACTGAATGTAATGCTGGAAAAAGACCACTCTGCATACTCAGGTTGTTTATTAGCCCAGTTACTACCACTTAATGTTAACTTATATTTCTCCTCCTGATATTAATTACTAAGCTAGCTTTGTATGCACCTCCATGCCTTCTAGTTTTGGACACCACGTTAACTGCACTTTGACCCTTTCTACAAATGAAACAATTTGCTACTCATTACTTTTAAGTCAAACCCTTGTTCTATTTCATCTTCTAGAGTTTTTTCCCATTAAAGTTGCTCTACCATGGACTTTAGACTTGACATTCTTTTAAGGCTTGAAAAATTCTATAATATTTTGTCTATCATTCTTAAAACTAATGGTATGTATGCTAGCACTTTAAACTACTTTAATCTTCTTATGACTTATGGTGCACACCCATCACCATTTGGGTTGTCATGCACTAGGCAGCCTGGACAGCTTCTACGTCTTACAGAAACAGGCTTCCATAACTGAACATAGTACTCAAGATTCATATCTCATTACTTACTTATACAGATGAATAATAATCTCCCTTTGTTTTTATCCAGTGATGTCTATCTCTTTGGATCTCAGAATCATCCCATTTCTTTTTACTGCTATCTTATCTTTACTCCATCCAATGCTACTGAGCCACATCCACTATAGTGATCACATGAACTGCCGCAGATCTAATCCACGGAATTTATTAGGCAAATAGGAGACTGAAGTAGACTGCCAGCCATGCCTTTCTTTTCTATCTCACACACACACACACACACACACACACACACACACACACACACACACACACACACACACACACACACACACACACACACACACACACACACACACACGCCTGCGCACGGACTTATAGACAAAAGAGAATCATCAACCAATCAGTGCATGCTTTAGGATGTAACATGAAACCTGAATACACAGAGAAACTCCACAAAATCACAAGGATGACACGCCAACTAAATAAGAAAGGCACTCCACCTAAAAGTTGAACAAGAGAGCCTCTGTGTGAGATGACAATGGTACTCATTGCATCACTCTGCATCCCTCACATGGATTATCTGTCTTTAAGTAGCCATACCACACATAGGTACATAGGCACCATCCCTTTCCTTCTCTCCATCACTGCAGGAGGGAAGGTGTATCCAAATTATTGTTTCAGTGAATGAAGCAAGCATGTGAGAAACACGCTGCAGAGTACAATACCCCTGAGAGCTATTGTCAACCATGATCAGTTCATTTGTCAATTTGGTATCCGCACTTTAAGAGTTTGTTTTGGTTTTCCCTGCATGGAGGTTGCAAAGTTGTTTAAAAATCAAACAGCCCCTTATTATCCGCCTTGATTACTTTCTGTTTAGTTTCCCTTCCCTACCTCATTGTTCTCAAGCCTGTGTCTGTGTACTCTTCTTCCTTACTCTTGTCTTTATACTTCTTTTCTAATATCACACTCCATCTGTCTATCTTCTTTTTAAGCCAATTCGTGTTCTCAGCGAGTGGCCTTTGCTCTGCCCTTTTTCTTTCTTTAAGTGTTCTTCTTTCTGGTATA
>NC_056738.1:504253681-504393681 GCF_019279795.1 Protopterus annectens
AGACTATCTTCTGTTCCACAGCATTTGTATTTATAAAGTCCAGGAACCTTAGGGTAAGCATGTTTGTGCTCATATATGACTCCCAATCGATGAAAGGATAGTTGAAATCACACATGACCAAGGTGTTTGGCTGTATAGTGAGTGAGTCAAGTAGGTCCACATAGGCAGAGTGGTTCTCATGGTTCATGGCGGGGGATATATGGCTAACAATGATAAGGAAGAGGGTTTAATCTACAGTTGGTTGGAATTGAAGTAGCTCTAGGGAGTCATACTGTTTAACCAGTCCTGAGGTGTGTTTGTTTACTGAAGATTGATACACCTCTACCTTTGGCTCTTTCACTCTCATTTTGAGGTCTGAACATGTGGAAGGCATTGTAGCCTTCCATGGTCAGGTTACTCTCTGCGGCTTTGAACCATGTTTCTGTGACTTGCACAGACATTAGCATCTTCCAAGATAAGGAGTGCTTCCAGTGAGTGCAGTTTCCAGTTCAGACTCCTAGCATTAAGCAGCATAACCTTGAGTTTGTCTCTAGTGGATTATTTTATGTCGGCAATTTTGTTGTTGTGACATTGTCTAAAAAAGGCACTATGGGGAGGCAAATACATTTGCCAGTAACCAAAAGCCAAGAAGCAACAGGTGAAGCCCATCTCTGGCAAAGCAGATGCAGTCTGTTAACAACATCTTCCCAGGCTGACAGATACTGGATCCCCCTGGACTGACACCAGAAGCTAAGCCAACTGTTGAAGTCAATCATTTTTTTGTTTATATTGAGGCATCATCCTGGGTGAAAGTAGAATGCTGCTTAGGGCTAGAGATATACCTGCCTGGGTCACATAATCTGAGAGCTCAGTCATGTCTCTGTTCATATAGTCCAGTGAGGTACATCTCAAGTCATTCACTCCAACATGGACTGTGACAGAGTCATAACGTTATTTGTCGTTGACAGACCTGACTGTGTGCATGATCTGACAGATCCTGGCAGTTGACAGGCAGCTGACTGTGACCTTCTCCTTGTCCAGCCTGGTGAGGGAGACATCTATGTGTCTCACTATGGAGTCACCTATGACCAAGCCAGTTGGTTTTGAGGTGTTTTGCTATAGGGATTTATTGGCTGAGACACTGTTGTGTGTATTATTATTATGTGTAGTGGATTCTGCTGGGTCTGCAGTGTGTGCAGTTGTTTTGCACTTGGGAGGTCTCTGATCTGTAGCTAGGCTTCTAGCAAGTACCTCTGCATATGTGGGTTTATGTGTTGTGAGCTTGTTATGAGCAAGGGGTGAAGTGTGTGTGCTGACAAACTGTTTGATATCTGATTTCTTGTTATGTGAGAGAATTGATTCCAAATTCATAGTATAGGTCCATCTCTCACAAGCAGTATTTGTTTGTTTTAGGAGTAACTGGTTGTCAGTATACATGAGGCAATTGCTACATTGCCTCAGGATGCCCATGTCAATCAGGCTGTTTGAAGAAATGGAAAACTGTTCATCCATTATGACAGGTATATACTGTAGTAACTAGTAGAGAGAGGCTAGATGGCCCAGCTTTTGCTGTAAGACTAACAAAAAGCGGCTATTCTATGGAGGGCTGGGGTAGAAAACTGTCTCAGTGCTTCACAATGTACATCTGAGTTGTTAGCAGGGCAGCAGTGCATTCTCTGGGCAGCTCCAGTAAACTGAGTCCAAATTTGCGCAAACACGATGCTTAAATACAAGTGAACTTAAATGATTTTAAACAAAGTAACCAAAGGGAAAGCACAAGACTGAGCATTATTCCCGCAATCCCCAACTCAGATGGGTCCTTGGCTGCACACTTCTGCCACAAGGGTGCAGGGGAGCCTTCTTAATGTAAGATGACTGGTTTTAGTGCTCATATAAACTGTCTAGATTCAGCAAGCCTGAATCTAGCCTATGCTATAAAATGCAGAAGTACTAGAAATTCAAAGTGCATAAAATTGCAGTCACAACAGCAAAAAAAAAAAAAAGAAAGAAAGTTTAAATAAAGCAGCAATTCAGTAGAATACTCCCACTAGAGTGCAGACCACAGACATTCCTAGTGTGAAATAACTGGTCTGGAACCCAAATGCTTAAACCAGAACAAAGACACTTAGAATAACAGGCACAATAAGCCTTCACCAGCAATTCCCAGCTTAGAAGGGTGTAGGCTATCCTCTCCTGCCACAAGAGTATAGACTACAAACCTTCTTACTGTAAAACAACTGGCCTGAAGCCCAGGTGCTTAAACCAAAACTAAGAGGCTTAGAATAACAGTTACAATTTAATCAGGCTACTAACAAGCAGCAATAAATGCAGCAGAATAAATGCAATTGAACACTTTTAGGAACAAGCAGCAAAAGCAAAATAAAGTAGTAAAGTTGGAAGAAACACAAATACAGTAAAAGCAGCTGAATAAAGTGCAATTTTTTAAGTTAAGTGGGAAGGGAGGAAACAGAAGATAATTTAAGGTTAAGAAATGAAGGGGTAGGCCTTCCCAACTGATCTTTCCATATCCAGTAGAATGAGCTTATGAGATGGGACTGGGAAGAGTGTCCAAAATCAGACTTAAAGTAGGGCCGGGCAAAATGCCACCAAGTTTAAGAATACGACAACAGGTGGGCAGGTGGGTAGGAAGAATAAAATGTAGACAGAGATCAGCAATTGCATAGTACAGCAAGAAAGCCAAACAAGCACTCCAGCTAAATAGAGATGCCACCAAATATTTCTAGTTAAATGAGGAATGCTATTTCTGAGCTCCTCTCACTAATTAGCTGATGTTATTCACTGCTTGCAAAGGAATTATTTGCTACCTTTTCTAACTGACCCTAGCCAAGAACTCCAGCAGAACAGAAAACTTCAAACAAAACAAATGTAATACAAGAAAAAGGTAAAGAATAGAAATACCCAAACTTTAAATGGAAAACTTCAATTCAAAATAAAATGCAGTCAGAGATCTGCAATATTCAGGTAGACTACAGCAAGTGAAACAAGCACTCTAGCTAAATCTAATTATTAGAGTAGTTGTCTTGTGGGCCATTTCAAACCTATCCAATTTCCATTGTAAAGGTAAGAATCAAACCCTGCACCCTCTGTTTGTGAGGCAAATACCTTAACCATTACATCAACCTATAAGCCAGGCATATATCACCCCTCAGCAACCTATAGGAGACTAAGAAGAGGGAAAGGGCTTTAAGGCACTCTGTATATAGCAGGTTTGCTATACCTTCTATCCTTTTTGTAAGGACCCTCTGAGGTTGCTGTAGTTCCTGCATATGCCTGGTTAGGTACATACTGAAGGGAGCATTATAATGTATGACTGGTCTGATAAGGGCAGAGTACAGTGCGATAATGACATCTTTGGACCCACTTGCCATGCCCTTACTTATAAGCTACACAACATAAAAGGATTTCCTCACCCCTGTGGCCACATTGTGGTTGAAGGTAAGGCTACTGTCTATGTGCCTACCCAGATCCCTCAATACTGTGTTGACTCTTAGTGGCATATTTTCAACATGGTAATTAGCTGAGATGGTTGACTTCTTAAAGAGTACAATTACGTATTTCATAGTACTGAGTTTAAGACCATGGCTTTGACACCATTTGTTAGTCAGAAATAGGTCTTCTTGAAGAATGCTACTGTCCACAGGGGGATTCGATGATAACTTCCAGCTTGCAATCATTTGCCAACTATTTAATAATGTCTACATACAAATTTACATAAATACACACAGATTCAGAGGCAAACAAAAACAGTGTCTCACACATAACAGAAACTCAGATGTTCACACACACATACGCACACACACACACACACACACACACACACACACACACACACACACACACACACACATACACACACACACACACACACACACACACACACACACACACACACACACACACACTCAAATTACTTTACTGACTGTAGATACCCAAGAGTCCTTATTGTGATCAAATGAAATGCACAAATAATAGCACCAGTATTATTATTTTTGGTCACTGCTGTCAGACAATTACAGTATAAAACACAACTACTCTCCCTCCACAGACACATGTACAGCTCAGATGTCCAATTGTGATCTAATGAACATATGCATAAATAATAGCCACTAAAATGTATTTCAGTTAGTTGCTCTCAGACACAGTACAAAATCTCACACTCACCTCCCTATAATGGCTGGGGTAATTATTTTATTACATCTGTTTATTTTTCCCCACTCACTAATTACAGCTCCAAAAGCCACAAAGGTGAGCAGAAATGGTAGGTCCTTTTAACTGCTGCTGCTACTGCAGTTACTTTTTTTCCAACTTCATAACCCAGATTTTTAAGAACTGTGGTTAGTGAGAGAAAAGAAAATGGCAGCTAAAGTTAGGGGTTTCATTCTTGGTGCATTGAGTATCTACCAGAATAGGCGTTCTCCATTTTCCCAGGGTCCCCTTGTATTCTCCAAACACATTTTCTTAGCCTTAGTAAACCCATAGACAACAAATGGTCTAAATTCTATGAGGTACACGCTGCTAAATATCTAACCACATGTGAGATCAAAAATAAAAGAAATACAACATTAATCAAATAGAAAGTGAAGGAACTCTAACAAAACATTCAGTATTGATAATCCAGACAACTGCATATATAGGATACTAAGCACAGTGTTTGAGTCAGCAACAAATAATGATATCCAACCAACCAAGCCTATCTGTCTAGTTACCAATTAAGGTGCGGTCATTAATATAGAGTTAAATGATGAATCAAAGTGATTCTGTTTTTTAGATTCAGACCACAGTCATTTTTGAACCACAGCACATGAAAAAATCTTATCATTTAATAGCATGAAGCCCTTAACATTTAAATGATATTTCTTGGCAGTCATATTAATACATTCCAGGAAAAGTAAAACTGGAAATCCTGAAGTACAAAGAACTATAAATCACTTCTGAGTTGCCCAGCTGCTGAGAAATTGATAATTATCGCAATACCGACAAGCTTAAACAGCTCAAAGCACAGTTCATATTTAGACAAGCTACATGAAGAATGCAGATAGTTTCCCCACTGTATATCTATCCTACCCCAGAAAGGTATAAACTATCAAAATGAACCACATGGATCAGAGTTCCAACCCAATTAACAGACAGAAAATAGACTGAATCAAATAAAGTATTGTTACTAAAAAATCCATAAACATTAGAAGTCGATTGGGGATTCAAAGAATAATTCCAGGTTCACAGAGAAGCCTTCAATTATTACTGAATTCCTCAGAAATTTATAAAAACAGATACACCCTGAATATGGGCAGAGATACAGGATAAAATCCTACTAGAGTTTAAAAAAAATGTCTAAGGCCATTTCATGTTGGTGGTATTCATAGTTCCAAAGTGCATAAAGGGAACCTGTGAATAGTGCTGCTACACCTGTATTTAAATGAGCAAAGTGCAGGCAAAATGTGCTGAGTTTAGAAATTCTCAGCCTTCTTGGGGAACATTCAGTATAGTCTCACACATCTGAATCTGCATAAACTGATGTAAAATACATTTAGTTATGTGAGGAAATGTAAGAACTGTTGTGAACACGCTTCATATGTACATAAATTTATGAACGCAGTCGTATACTTTTCATGATCAGAAGCAAACACAAAGCTGCTTGGATCTCTTGAGGACTTTCCAAGAGAATATGTGCTATTTATGATTGAGTGCTACTGATAGCAGCTTATGAACTTTTGTTTAAACTTTTATTCATTTTGAAGGTGCCCTTATACGGACAGTTTGGAAAAAGAGAAGATAGGACAGTCAGAAAGGGGAAAGCGCAAACAAGAAAAACACAAAAGGACTACATATATACACACACACACACACACACACACATATATATATATATATATATATATATATATATATATATATATATATATATATATATATATATATATATATATATATATATATATATATATATATATATATATATATATACACATGTCCAAGTACAAAACTGTGTCGCACAGGACTAAAAACAGTGGTATAAGAACATCCCAGGCTTTATCAGAATGTTTAAACTAGACACAAATTCACTTTTTTGTATTAGCTGCAACCACCCCCGGGATTAAATGAACAAATTAGCATTAATAGTGTTCTTAAACTAAGGGCAGCTAAGTTGTGAAAGGTATTAAACACATTTAGACATTTACATCTTCTGTTTTCAAATAATTTTTAACAATACATTTTCTTAATATGTTTGAATTGTATGGATAGAGTGTGTATAGTGTTTTTTTAACAATAATTGTTATTTAAAATTTTGACTATTTTTGTAATTTGATATTATATGCATTTTTAAATGTTGGGACTTTACATAATGGTAGGTTATAATTGAAAAGTGAAGCATTTTTATTGGTTAACTGGTGGTTGCAGCTAATACAAAAAAGTGAATTTGTCTCTAGTTTAAACACTCTGATGAAGCCTGGGATGTTCTGGGTGAAAGCGCTTAACATTTATTGTTTTACACAGTATTATACCGCTGTTTTTAGTCCTGTGGGACGCAGTTTAGAATTTGGAATTTGGACTGTTATTAAACCGCATTGGCACTTTGCTCAGGCTGTGGTATCTGTTTCGTTTTTGTTTGGTTCTGTGTTTGGACTTTTTGATTTTACATATATATATATATATATATATATATATATATATATATATATATTGTTTAGAAGGGATCAATCCCTATTTTACCCTAATATATATTTTTAAGAAAAGCTGGGGAAAGAAAACAGCAGAGTATCTATCTATATTTAGATACACGTGTGCGAGCACGAGTGTGCGCACACACACACACACACACACACACACACACACACACACACACACACACACACACACACACACACACACACACACACACACACACACACACACACACACACACACACACCTCTTACATAGTACTTTAACAGAAATGAAAAAGGTGTATTTACTATAAAATTCTGGCCTCCTCGTCTGGACCTCTGCCACCCACTAGGCCAACTGGTCTCCCCTCCAAATCTTCAGATCATCGTACCTGTGCCTGCATTGCTCTGTGGAGAAGGGTATGCCATTGAGAGGGACAACTCAACCCCCAACTACTTCCATAAAATAATTTTTTCCCATGTGCCAATGGCCACACCTTCTAACTTTTCCAGACCAGCAAATATGAAATGGTGGAATCCAGGGAAAATCCCATTTAGAGCCTTATGTGCACTATTGTTGCAATTATGGCATCCATGTCAGATTCCTTATATACACTAGTAAGGATTTAATACACACACATTGTGGCCATGCTGAAAGTAGATGTGGGAGTGTTAGCAAGTGTGGTGCACGAGTCGGCTGGACACGGCATGTGACCCAGAAAGTGCTGCAGACATTCATGTGGACTCCCCCAAAAGGAGGAGGCAGAAAGGCCTTGTCAGACTTCCACAGCACATAGGGGAACCTCTCAGTCAAGGTCTGTCCTCTTCTACTTAAAGGAAACAGTAGCAAAAACAAACGGGGCGAGAGAGAATGAGAGAGACAACAGCTGTAGCAATGGCACATTTCATGACAAAAAAGAAAATGCATTTCCTTTACCAAGTAAATACAGCTTCAATAACACAGCAATGAAGAGCATAGCCCAAACGTTTTTATGCAACTCCTGCTCCTTTACAGTTTATGCACATTCTGCCAGCATAACTAGCACTTTTATGGTAAACAACATTATAATACAATAGTTTGCACTTGCTAACTGGGTGACCATGAAGAATCCTAGCATGCAGGAAGAGGTGATACAGTGAACCTGGGTGTCAAATGTGATAATCATGGGCACTGCAATGTTGCTGATCCTATACAAATGCTATGCACTCCCATGTATCACTTGTTACTCAGCATTTGATAGAATGGTAGCCTTTCCTATTAGGACCCCCCCCCAGGTCTAGATGGGAACCTTGAAGCAACATGATTACAATGTATTGCACCAATCACCTTACAAAGGCATGCCATTCCACAGAAAGTATGCATGCTACTGTTTGATCCTGTGGTGACACTGGTAAATTGATGTACTCATCCACATGTGCAAAGAGTATATCAAGGAACTGCTGCAGAATCCTTGAAGCAGGAGCCTGCAAGATATCCAGTGTGTCCCCAGTTAGTCTCCAAAGGGTCCCCATGGCAGATATAATGAGGGCTATACCATGGCTTTCCACAGGTATAGAATAGCCAAGCATTTCCCCAATTCCCTTTTGTGGGCCATAAGAGCTCATCAAACCCCTTATATATCCTGTTCACTCCAAACCTATTCAATAGCTCCTGTTCAGCAAAGTTTAGGTAAGTTATTCTTTGCCTATACCTTCTTCTCATGGGCTGTTGAGCAGCGCACAATGTGCCATGTTTCAGCGGAACCAAAACGAGTAACTCATAGCAGGAAACAGTCAGACTTTCAGTGAAACTGAGCATCTTCGCAGACTGAAAAGTGAAGAGGAAAGGCTAGCATTTGCTTTTTATAACCCATCTGTACACTGTGCAGACATGCATCAAAAAGCAAATATGAATGACAAAAGACAGGAAGAGAGGCTCACTTATATAAGAGAGTCACGCAGTTTTCCTCACATTCCTCACTTGAGTCTCATTATCCCTCATTTGCGTAAGACTTTCTGGATCGTCTTCTGATTGCTTCTCTTAAGTGCAGCTTGGTGTGTCTGTTTCATTTAAAGGCTATAGGAATATAGTACAGTGCTGTAATGTATAAGAAATATGCCAAAACTGATGCAGTATACAGGAGTCAATTACAGCAGGTAATGTGCACACAAGATGATATACTGCATAATAGAAATGCATAAAGAAGGCATACCAGGCCCCGTGGCACAGAGTTATGAAGCCCTGATTGTACCCCAAAAGACCTACATTCTACTAAAGGGAAGGGTAATAGACAGAATGGGTGGGGGTGGATGGGAATGAGAAGCTGATGCCAGTTCACCTATCTTGGGGAAGAGGAGCTCGTCTCACTGCTTTGACGACACCAGCAGAATGTAGGTATCTTACTCACAGCAAGAAGCATAGCATGCATACGCTGCACAACAGGGAGCTCCTTAGCTGTGAGGTTGCACGTGCACAGTAGCATGCTTACACCTCCCAAGAGCAGCAATCATTGAGTGAGCAAGCTGCTGCGGAAGTGGAAATAGGACAGTCCAGAGGATCAGCATACTGGTCACTTCCCCAAAATATGTCCCCTCCCTCCAACACACGCGTGCACACCAGGGGATGAATGGGTCAGAGGGCTCTCATCCCAATGAATGAAGAGGTAAATTAGGTGCATGAAGAGGTAGCTACTGGGCAGATAATGAGTAACAAAAAATAAAGAATGTAAGTAAAAATAATAAACAGCATACATCAGATTCACACAGTATGGCACAGTTAAAATAATCAAACACAAGATTCAAATGAAATATTCCATGAAAATGCAATGAATGAGACAAACTTCTAATGTTTCACCGGGGTGAGCTAGTTTTGACAGATGGAATTTTAGTATTTAAGGAGCTCTGTCACAGTGACTGATGATAAATGATGGATATGCATTGCCTATAGTGCAATCGTTTTTGTAAGATATATGATGCAACCATTTACAGGGTGCTCTTAAACTGCCTTGTGATACAGAAAAATGCATTTACATTCCACATAACAAATATAACAGGACATCAAAAATATCTTTATTCTCTCATACTTGGTGGTTTCCAAGAAAGAAGCAGGCAACACTCTTCCTAACATGTTTCTAAACCTGTATCTTAAGTATTTATAACAAATCCACCCACTGTAGTTTCTCCACAACAATTTAAACCATCTTGTATTAACCCTGTGGTGCCCAGTTTTCCAGCTTCTCTGCAACCTGAAAATAGCAACACTGTTATGTGCTCAAACCACCACTATTTGTCTATGAAATTAACACATACACACACACACACACACACACACACACACATATATATATATATATATATATATATATATATATAAAATATATATTTATATGTATATATCATTTGCACACTTATTTTATAGGTTACAATTTCTTATCACAACCAAATTCAGACCATTCACTAGTAGGACAGCTGCCAGAACAGCATTACAAATCTATCAAAAACATGAGCTGGAGTAGGCTGTGAGTACCAGCTGCTAACAGATGACAGGGAAGTTAATGGGCTTTGAAGGCTGAGAGATGGAGGTGGCATTGACCCTTTAACACAAATCACTTTTAGTGGATGGAGTTTGGGAATGCTTAGTACTTCACCAGTTGAGAATGAGTGAAGATAACTAGTCATTCGTAGACAGGTCCCAAAAGTTGGCAAGAAATTCTGAATGTTGATACTGCATTCTTGGAAGGCCAAGACATCTAACCACTAACAGGTAGAGGCCAGAATGGAGAGGGCACAATGGGACTGTCTGCAATCACTAGTGGGACAGGTTTAGGAGCTTTAGGTGGACACCACATGTGTCTAATACATGGGTCAATGTAAGGTGCAATATGGGAACCGTCAGTCTGTTGGTGGAGCACCATCTCTAAGCAGACAATTGACAGATGGACTGCACTCCAGGAATTGCTAACATACTCTACTAGACTCTCTACCAACACTGAATGTCTTCTTGAATGACATGCCTCTCCCTGAATATGTTCATGTTATGTGTCACATCATAGACTGAATCCAGTTTGTTTGGAATCAGCTAGCTGAATAAATATTCTAATGCATATTTGTATGTGGGGGCAAAGCCCCGACCCATCAGTTACGCAGAGGTGCATCATTTATACATCTCTAGTATAATGAACTATGAAGTCATCAAACCTAAAAGAAAGTTTTAATACATTTGTAGCAAAAGTTTCATTCAGCCATTTGGCACAAACCATACAAACTTTGACCAGTCATTTGTTGACCAGATTCCAGAACACTGACTATTCCTTTACCCACTGCATGTTCTTAATGCTATTTTATATGGCTTTAGCCTACTAGTCCCAAAAGCTGCAGGTATGTTAAGGGGAAATAATGATTCAGAATCCTCTGTGTTTCTCCTCTTACCTATGAAATCTTGACATATGGAAGATATGAACCAAAGTCTTAGACTTTCTTCACTTAACAGGATGCATGTTTTTTGTGAGATTTTTATAAATGAGCAAACAAGCAGTAATTCTGTCAGCTAGGTATGAATGTCTCTTTTTGTCTAGTTTGCAATTTACCAACTAAACAATATTTAGCCAAACATTCAGCACTGCAAATGCTATATTAGGTGCTGTTGTTTTAATAATCATTAATTTCCATTTTATATTAAATTTATAGCATACTACAAAGCATTTAAGGCTACAAACTGATATTGAGAAAACCAGAAGTCACCTTATACTATTACCAGTTCTCCTGTTACATTATATTTCTTCTGATTTCACCTAAAGACAGCAGCAGCAGGTCTTTGGGCTACATTAACCTTAGCCCTACTACTGATGAAAGCTGTTGTCCTTTTAAAGGGGTTTTTCTCTTTTATTATGGCTCCATTAGTGAACTAGGGACTGTTGCTAGGCAACATATTTCTGTGAAGCCAAAGGCGCCTTGTGGACATGTAAAGAGTTAAAATGAACGCTGTTTTGTAGGTTGTTTTTGAATAATATCTATTTCCACTTCATGTGACCTTTTAAGTCTACAACAAAGTGCTTTGAGGTATAAAATGGTATCTTAAAGGAGCAAGGGAAGCAGATGCCAGAAAACAGATGCATTCAATCCTTCACCGTAAGGTTTGCTCATCTATGAAGTATTAACAAAGTGCTAAGATGACATATCTAAAAGTAACAGTTTAGCTGTAATTATGATTCCAGCCACACACACTAAATGAAACAATATATTTTTAATGATAGCAGCCATAGGAAGGTTTCTTAAGACTCTGAAATATTTTTAGGAATGTATAAACAAAACAGACTACAAAGGAGTTGTAAATAAATGGAACATAAAAAAAACAAATCAGCCCATTGGACATTATGTTAGTTTGACACTTGCAATGTTAAAGTTACTTCCCCATAACTGCACACATGTATACAGCCACACAAGGACATACATATGTATCTATGTATGTGCGTGAATTACACACTTACTTACACACACACACACACACACACACACACACACACACACACACACACACATATATATATATATATAGAGAGAGAAGGGGGGGATGAAATATACACATACATAAACAAGTATATATCTGTATCTAAGAAATTGTTCATCTCATCAAAAATGTCTAAAAATTACATCTAACACATCTGATCTAAAAATATTTAGCTTAATCACATTACAAGTAAAACTATGTACCCAGCAAGCACTCCTCTAAACCTTGTTTTTTTTTTTGTTTTTTTTTTGTGCAGTGGGGAAACCCCCTACAACACCCTACCACCCTCCTTTAATATAGTTACTCCACTGTGTAATTATGCTGGGTTGCAGAAATGTGCTTGTGTTTGTGGTGGGTTACTTTTTAAGCATCTTGAATTTTAAGACAATTTTGTGTTGGGCTATATATAAAAAAAGACATAGTGCTTATAGCATTTTATGCTGCATTGGTCAAAAAGTAGGTGTGTAGGTGTGTAGCTATTTATTTGGAGCCCCTGCAATGCAAATTAGGAGCATTTCTTCAGTACTGGTATTTTTGTCTTCTTTGTATATTTTTACTTTGGACTTTACTTTAACTCCTTTCTACATAGGAAGGTTACGTCATGCCTTATCTTTCTGATGAAGTTACAGCTGCCCTAGATGAGGGGTTAATTTAATTACACATCCTACCTGGATTTTATGAAGTCCTTGACAATATCTCCTTTGAAGGAAAATAGAAGGAAAGTCAGTGAACTCTGCAACAATAAATATGCAGTCCACTGGACAGAAAGTTGTCATAGGTACTTTTCAGGCTATTGATCCATGAGGATCTTTTGAAGCCTAGCCAAGTTTTTCTAAGAAGTTTATAGCCCTTGTACTATAAGTACAAATAACCCAGAGCCCTTGTATTTTAAGTATGAATAGCCAGAGTCATGCAGACATTTACATGTTACCCATAGCCAAAAAGAAAAGTTGCTCAACTTTGGGTAATTTGTGATTTCTCATTCATTCATACAGATTATGCTTAAAAGGAGTAGGAGACATACTTTGCTTTATGTGGAGAGGAAGATGATTCCAGAGAAATGGTATTCTCTGTGATGCATATCTGTCCCTCCAGCATGCTCTATCATGGAAAACGGTTATCAGAGACAGTTCATTAGCTAGAGAGGTTCTCAAGTCCCCAAATACTGGATCACCTTTCAGGAGTGTGTTGTCAATGTGATAGTTCCAGGTCATATCATGCTTGTTGAATATGTACATTATAAAAAATTGTGGGGTTTTTTTTGACACGTAGTTTTCATTTTTAGCTGTTTTTTTCAACAGCTATTTGTTTAGGAAAGGCTTTCTAAGAGGGTTTGGTGTCTACTGGAAAATTTATGATGGCACCAGGTTTGCAGTCACCTCTTAACATGGTCAGCCATAAATTCTTAACATTAGCTTTGACCTCCAAGACATAAATGTCAAAGAGGAGTGTCCAGAGGACTAATCCTGGGGTATACCATTAATGACTGTTTTGTTGGGAAGAGATAGAGCCACCCACCATAATTATCTCAGTTTTGTTAGTGAGCCAGTTTGGTATCCAGTGGGTTACACAGGGATGTACATTTAGCTGGATGAGTTTACTAACTATACCCAAGTGTCTGCTGATTTTGAATATTATTGTGAGATCTAGATATGAGGTGTGTACCAATTTTCCCTCAACCATTGCTTTAGTAACTTTCTCAGCAAGACACTTTATTAGGCAATCCAAACTTCCACACAATTTCCATCAACTTCATTGCTACATGGAGGAAAATAGTAGATAAACATGCAGTCATTAATGTCTTCTTTCCTGTATTCTCCTTATTTCCTATATGATTTCCAAATATATTTATTCTTTGCTGCTCAATCTTTTGTTTTTTTCCAATGCTGTTTTTATTTTCAGTTACAGAATTCACATTCCATGTGTAGACCACATTGCTACGTACTAATTTCTCCTTGCTGGTTGACCAATGAGTTTTCTAACAAACTTAAATCTTTGATTTATTCAGTTTTAAACAGCTGGTTGAAGTTAAAACCAAGTATTCCAAATAAATACGAATAAGCAGCAGTAGGTTCACTCACATTCATTTAGGATTTAGAGATTGTTTCCTCGGGCTGGCTGTCCCTCTCTTACCCTGTCATATAATAACTATTTTTTCCATGAAATCTTCTGTTTTCCCCGAGAAGGTCTCCCTCCTGCTTTTGTAAAGTCTGCATCAGCTCCCCACTTCCTCACAAGAACTTCCTTCCTGATTTTTCCATTTTCTTGCAATTGTATTTTTGGATTCTAACCATACCAAAGATATTCAATCCTATTTTAATTTATTCTTTGTTCAGTTTCTTCTGTAATTCAGTAGGTAATCCCCTCACTCACCTAGGTAGGTTCACCCAAAATTCTGCTTGTCACTTCCTATAAGTCAGCTTGAAATCTTTTAAGTTAATTGCATCTCCAAAAAACTGTAACACCAATCCCCCTCCACATTTTGCTAACAACTTAAAGAGCTATTATCTACTTCTGGAAGCATTCTACTCACCTTATTGGATATATAAAAATATTTGTGTATGCATTTCTAGGCAAATATATAGAATTTCCTAACCATTATTATGCTTTTTGAAATGCCACAGATTTCCTTCCAGTAATTAGTAGACCTACTAACCCTAAAGTCCTTCCCAGTGTGGCGAAAGCTTCTTTCCTGCCTTCTCAGTTTTCACCCTTTTCTTTTCTGAGTGCTTTGTATAATCTACTGACTAATCCTTCCTTTCTTGCCTCATCTATTGTAGCTTATATTAATCTTTGAATCAACTGTGGCCATATTTCTCTTTGTCTTAACCTTTCCTTATCATATTTTACAAGCACCCCTAGCAGGCCTCTAATTGCAGCCATGTGTGTCTTTCTAAACAATAACTTTGTTGAATTCCATCCCATTACAATATTCTCTCTCTATCTCTCTGAAATAATTGTTCCCAGGAGATGACTTTCCTTTACCCCTCTGCCCAATTTCTCAAGATAGTTGTAGCTATCTGAAATAGTGTTGCCAATTGTCCTGGATTTTCCAGGACAGTCCTGTTCACTCTTGTGTCCTGTGTCCTAGACAGCGCCTGTCCAGGACGTAAAAAGTCCTGGATTTGAGGTTTGGCAGAGAATCAACTGGATTTAAAATTTTATTATTTGTACAGAACACAATTTATGTGCTATGCTGCCAATTCAAAACATGCTGCAAACACATGACAAACTAGGCAGTTGCCTAGGACCCAGTGCTGGGGGGGGGTGGCAGTCTGGCAATAACAAAAAAAAAAATAAAATAGGAATCTTGATTGACCTCTCTGTGTGTGACCTACATAAATAATTTGATAGAAATGCATATTCTACATCAGTTATGTGACAGTTTTGTACGCTAGAAAAGTGTCACAAAACTGCTCTAAAACACGTATTTTATAATGCAAAAGTATAACATTTTCTTGGGATTGATACCCCTGGAACTACACCCAAAAAAAAAAAATCTTTCCTTGCACCTTTGGTGATTGGATAGCTATCATCCTGGATTTTCTCTTTAAAGTGTTGGCAACCCTAATCTGAAAGTGCAGTTTACTTAGTCAAATGGGCTTTAATTCAAAATCCCACCACATCCCACAACTCCTTGCAAGGTGTTTCCTGACAGTTCAGCAAGAGTTTCCAGTTCACTTACTCCTTGACCTGCTTGGCTCAATATAGTCCAGATGTTGTCTAATCTACCTGTCTATCCTGAGTTTCCACACATTAGTAGCTTCTCTTTTCAGTTTTATATATATATATATATATATATATATATATATATAGTAGTCATTATTTTTATCATGATTTTACATATTAGGTGTTTGAGCATCAAATAGACGTGTTTAATTAACTAATTGAATAATTATTTATTGATGCACCTATTTAAACTGATAATTTTATGAATGACATTTTATGCAAATTTTTAATTGCATTCCAATATTTAGTATTTTTAGTAGTCATTATTTTTATCATGATTTTACATATTAGGTGTTTGAGCATCAAATAGAAGTGTTTAATTAACTAATTGAATAATTATTTATTGATGCACCTATTTAAACTGAAAATTTTATGAATGACATTGTACTCTGATGATGCCCACTGTTTGGGTGAAAGCGCTTAGTACTTGGTCGGATTTCAAGCAATAAACTTGAGTTCTGCAAGTGTATTTGGTTCGTCTTGAATGTTTTATAATTCGGCGTATGGACAAGATTCATAAGAGCATGTGTTCTGATAAAATTAATTCAATTATATTGATTCTGATACACTTAATTCATTATATTGATTCCACTACACTTAATAGCAACCCTGACAGAATATACAAAATTAGTTCTGCAACTGTTCTGATAAAATTGCACTATATGTCGACTAAAACAGTGCGACAGTATAATCATTAAATTGCACTCAATACTTACCCTGATAAAAATCTACTAAATAATATCAGCAAGTGCTCTGAAAAACAATAAAAAGCAGTGTGAGATAGCATATGGCTCGCGAGTCAGAGATTCATTCAGCTATACTGGTGAATAGCAAATAATTACTGGTTAGTGAAAATCCGCACTAGGGTTATTTTGATCACATTAAAATGTTATACTATTAGCTATTCAGATACATTAATTTGTTAAGTAAAATGCTACAATTCTGGAGAGCATTTCGCTCAAGGTTCTATGGTTATGTCCATAGACACAGAGATCGGTAATTGCAACCAATTACCTTAATTTCATTCTCTGATCTCAGTTGCTGCATCAAACAATTCCATCTATGGTTCAGAAATTAAAGCTTTCAATGCTCAGACAAATATGCAGAGCCAGTAAGGAAATGATATCTCACAGCAAAAACTCTTAGGCGAAAAAAAAGGATTGATCTTACATGGTGAGCAGACTACTCTGGGGATGCCAAGAGTAAAACTGTCTATGATGGAGGAATTGAAAATGGTGCCGAATGACTCCAAAGATTACGAAAACTCCATTCAGATGCCAGAGGGGGGAGGGGCACTGTATCAGCCAATGTATGCTAAGGGCGAGTGTTCACAAAAAATCTGGAGCAACCTGAAGGAGGCTGGTAAATACACTCCGTTTGGATGTTTAAGGGGGGGGGACAATTATAACCAATGGATGCAAATATCTTAAAAAGAGAAAAACTGAGGAGCCTGCAGCAGAGTTAAAAAACCACGAAACTGCAGGAATGTCCAAAAAAAACAATCAATGAAAGAAACAGCTATAACTTGGTACCCTGGTCAGTATCTTGGTACCCTTTTGCAATGTAACAAAATTTCATGAATCAGATAAATACATTGCAAATTTTCCACAGATATTTCCAATGGACCCTATCAAATGACGTCTCAGTGTCTATCCTCATCACTACCAAAGTTTTTTGTAAATGTTCTGTTCCTTAATGCATTAAGTTTGCCATCATATCATTATTAAAGGTTTGTCTTCCTTTCATAAAATTACATTAGTCCCAGTATATTACTGAGACTAGTATTTTTGTAATTTTATTAGCAAAAATAACTGCAAATATCTTGTAGTCATGGTTTAATATAGCTATTGGCCTGTACAAACCTGGATTATTGGGGTCATTCCCCTCTTTTAGTAATACTAAAATTATTGTTCTCCATACTTCTCATCTGTTTTTTTCCTCATAAAATTTGTGGCTTTCTGACAAATCCCCGAGTGTTGACATCACTAAATAATGGCATACATTTGAGTTTCATACTTTACATCTTTCAGAAAATGCATGCTAATACAAATCTTGTTATTTTAGCAGCTTTCATAGTTTGTAAGAGCAATATTTAAAATCTACCCCTATTTCTGGGCCTTTGTCCTCCCATTATTTTAGGTGTTGTCTAGATTTCTTGTACTTATTTTGAGAAGTATGTTCTTTTCTCTCCGGGAATCCAAGTTTTCCTTGGTTTTGAATATTTTATTAAATATGTTGCACATTATCTTTCGCTTTCCTTCGCTCCATATCTCAGTCACAAGGCCATCCAAGCCTGTGGATTTCCCTGTTGCCTGTGTTTTGATTTGTTCTTCTATTTCCTGCCAAGATATATAATCCTACTCTCTCTCTTCTTCTTCTTCTGTGATTTCTTCATAAATTAGTTAATATCCATGTTTTGGATCTTTTATTTTTATTCAACTTTTTTCTACTTTTTTGTTGTCTTAATTTATTAGCTAGTGACTTCCATAGTTTGGGGGTATGTGCAAAGTATTTAATTTTCATTGCTGCCCAGTTTCTGTCCGTATTTTCCCCATAATTTTTTTGTACTTTTCTTGTAAATTCTTCAACTAATTTTTCTTCCTCATTTAATGCATTTTCTCTTTGCCGTAGCTTTTTTAGCTTTGCTATTCTTAATTGCTGAAATTGATTTCTTTCTTCCCATTCTTTATTTTCATATTCTGAAAGTTCTCATTGTGACTTCTTTTTCTTTTTCCCCCTATTCCATCCCTTTATCTAATCTTTCAGCTCTCCATGGAGTTTATATAGTTTTATTCGTAAATGTCATCTTGCAAACATTTTGGCAAATTGTGTTTTGGATCTGAGTCGTACAAATTCAAAGTTATACTTCTGTTGGTAGTGATCCATTAGTAGTACTTTGAAGATCCAAGCTCAAAATGTTAGGATTTTGTCAGAGTTATGGGCACTTTTGAAAATAATATTTGCTTTGGCCATTTAAGCTGTTTTGCAATGCCATGACTTTTAATTATATGGATTTTGGGTAAGAACTTCCAAGGGAGTCATTTAATGACCCTTCTTTCAAGCTGCATTATGTTATTGTGCAATTTCTTTTCAAAATGTAATTTTCTTCATTTTCAGAAGTCACATTTTGATTTTTGTTGTAGAAATTCAGGGAGATAACTCATGCGATAGTGGGCCATAGACAGTAGGTTAAAAGTTTGAACTCAGATGTTAAGTTTGGCAGAGTTATGGATATATGTTTAAAATAATATGAAAAGTATGTTTTTGAGCATTATGAGCTTTCCTATTGGAGCTCTTGCCTTTACAGTTATATAAACAGTATGTTAAGCATAAATGCCTCAGCCATATTGTCTTCACTCAGTTTAAGCATTACCAATCACTATACTGACAGTTTATTGAAGTGCAGCATGTCCATAAACAAATTAGTCAGCAATGCTAAGTGCATTCATTTAATAGTGCACCATCTGCGCTAGACAATGGAGTTGTATTAATAATGCTGATACCCCAAACTTTTTTGTTTCTAATGATGTTTTATGATGTCAATTCTTATTTCAAAAGGGTTTGCCGGTATGTGTGATTTGATGCTACAGTTTTAGGAACTCTAATGTTTGCCCAGGTTAATAAAATATGAACACAGGAGAGACATTTATTGAAACATTCTGGAGCACTGTCTAACAGATTGTCATTTAACGGACAGTGAACTTGTACAATTATGTTTCTAATTTCATAAATCAACACTACATGTCTCCTCACTGCTAGCCTGTTTTGTATTAATAATCTGATGCATACATTTGGAAATCATTGTGAATAGAATAATAATTTAGTTGCAGTGGTATGTATTTGAAAATACAACTGTTTGCTTTTACGTTCCCACACAAAATATTCAAATTAGAGAGTCATTTACAATAAAGTGAACATAGAAACACATAGACTGATATAAGATGCACTGAAGACATTTGGAAATACAGCAGAAAACAAATCAAGCAACATGGTGGGAAAGTCATTACTGTTAATATCTCAGCAAAAACAAATGCTATAAAGGGATAATTTAGAAGAAGGTCCACAGTTTACATAAAACAACTAACAATATTAAACTGCTTTAACTGCAACAACAAACACAACTAGTGCAAAATATTTCCTAAATGATGGTACTGTTAATGACTGAAGATTTCAAACTACAAGGTAAAAGAAAGGGTACACCAAAGGAAAACCACCTATTCATACAGGTATAAAAATGTACTTAAAGCCTTAATTTGCTGCACTTCCTTCTAAGCTCACTGTGATTACTATAAAGTTCCATTTTTGTTTTTAATTTGTTTAACAAATTACTTCTGTAGTCCCATATTTTCAAACTTCTACTTGCCCTACAACCCTGAATCTGATGCCTATTGAAACATGCGTTGTGGTACTAGATGAAACTTGTAGACACTAACTTCAGCTTTGCTACACCTTATATTACTTGAAATTTCTCTAATGTTTTTCTTTGATGGAACTAACAGTTTGTCCAACATAACTAAAAGGATAGCTAGAAAACAAATGGTTACAAATATTGTGGAAGAATTACACGTATGTTTTAACTTTGTGTAGTCTGCTATACTCTGAATATCTCACATTTATTAATACATACGTGCTGGACAGTGCTTGTATAAATGAGATGGTGTTTTGGGCTACAAAACTGAATTGGAAACATATGGAAAAGGAAAGCCATATTTGTCATGAGGTGGTATTTCAGCAAGATCACATCTAAACTTACATAACGATCCTTTTAAACACCTATAATTTAAAAAAAATCATATACCCTGGGATCCATTAAAACCTACACTAACTGTATACCGTTCTGAGTGAACAGACAACACAAGCATAACGCACACCTTCTTGCTCCTAATTTTAGTTTTCCTGCTGATTTTTTTCCTTCTGATTTCCTTGCAGCCCTAAATATCAAGGGGGATTCATAAAGGTTACCACAAAGTGTAGACTATATGTAATCTTTGTGAGTGAGTAGAAAGCACAAAAATGTGGTTGGGATGTTTTAGAATACAGATTGTATACACTTAGCGCATGTGTTAATGAATCTGGCCCATAATCTCTTAAAATACTCTAAAACGTTAGTGTAATGTAATGATTAAGTTGCACTTTTGATATATTTTCATAAATGTGATTGTTCACCCACCATTTTTCCCACATAGGTTGTTAGTAAGCTAATGACCACTAGGCCCCTTACAAGTCTAGTTGTGCACCCCAAACCACTTGGGTCCCAAGTATCATACGGGGGGAGAGGGGGGCATGTTAGTAGATAAGCGGCCAAGGATTTGCATGCATTATGCTTTTCTTATTGATGGCCCCAGTCAGTAAGGAGCATGGGGGCCAGATTGGGGGCAAATTTTTGATTTTCAATCCAATTGTCCCGGTTTTATTTGAATAGATTCAGGGATGAACTCTGGTTTATACAAATGGGGAGCCTATTCAACAGTGTGTGTGAATCCTTTGAGACACATCTCTCTCTCCAGCACTTTCTGTTTGCGTCACAATGTTCATATACCTGGATCTAGTGTTTCTGGTGCATTTTATTTTGTGCATGTGCAACAGATACATCAGGTGTGGGTCTGAGGATGCCCTGTAAGCCAGGCAATGATCCCCTCTCGGTGGCCTGTGGAAAACTGAATACAGAGACAGTGACTTTAAGTGATCAGTGAAGGACAGGGTATTCATGCCCTGATTTTGCCTGGTGAGAAACCTTTGTTGGTATTCCATATGTTGCAAGCGTCTAGTTAGATACATGCCAAAAAGGAGCATTGCATTCAATGATATGTCTAATAAGGGCCAACTAGAGTGGTACTGTAGGAAAAATAGAGTGGTACTATAACTTCCTTGAACCTGAATGCTATAGCCTTAGCTAAGTTGGACAACACAATATGATTTTCTTATAACCTTAGCTACATGTTGGTCAAAGGCCAGATTGCTGTCTACATATGTTCCCAGATCCCTTACTACTGGTTTGACTCTTACAGGCATTTTATCTATTGAATCATTAACTTATGTTCACAGTTTCCCAAAGAGCATTATGCTGCATTTTTTTTGTATTGTGTTTAAGGCCATGGCTTTGGCACCAGTCATTTGTCTGTGTTAAACCCACTTGCAAGATGTTTGTGTCTTGGAGGAAACCTATAATATCTCTCAATTTACAGTCATCTGTGAACGTGGTGAGCCATAGGCTTTTAACATTAGCCTTGACTTCCGAGAAGTAGATGTCAAATAGGAGCAGGCCCAACATAGAGCCCTAGGGTAATCCACTGGTCAATGGTCTCTTGTTGGAGGTTGTATCACCAATCCTGATGTCTTGGGTCCTGTATATGAACCAGCAGGAAATCCAGCGACAAGGGATTGTGCCTAGTTCATAGTGCTTGTCAACAATGCCTGAGTGGGGTATTGTATCAAGTGCCTTGATTAGGTCAAGACACACAGTATGCACTGTTTTACCTCATCCATTGCCTTGGTGAACCTCTCAAAGATGTCTACCAGGTTAAGTAGGCATAACCTTCCCTTAACATAGCCAAATTGGGATGTGTCCTGTGTCTGTAGGTTGCCAATGTCATTGATAACCATTTCCATGATAATTCATTCCATGGCTTTGCATATTAGGCTTGTTAGACTGATAGGACTGTAGTTCCCTGGTTCAGCTGATGGTCCACCCTTGTGGAGGGGAATGACTGTTGTGGTCCTCCATTCAATTGGAACATAGCCTGTTTCAAGGCTGTAGTTGAAGAGTGCCTCAAGTGATCCTGATAGATCATGTTTTAGACTGTTCAGGAGGCAACTGTGGATGTTATAAGGACCCATGGAGGTGGTTTTCTTGGCTTTAGTGACTGCTACCAGCACTTGGTCCCTGCTGATAGCTGGGGAAGTATGCTGGAGGGGATTTCATCTGGTGGAACTGAGGGGTAGTGGGTGTGAAATTTGAGTTGAATTTATCGGCCAGTAGATTTTCTATGTCATCCTGATTGGTGTAGGTGATAACATTCACCATCAGTTCAGAACACTGTTGTGTGTTACCTCTAAGGTTCCAACATAGCTGAAGAAGGCCTTCTGATTGTCCTTAGCCTGTGAGGCTAACCTGACCTCATAATTTGTCTTGTTGGACTTAAGTAGACCTCTTAATTTCTTATTTAATGGTATAAGAGAGCGCTTGTCTTTAACAGAGCTGCTTTTCCTGATTTTGGCAATAAGCTTTCTTCTTTCCTTATATAGCCTATTTAGGTCAGAATTTCACCAGTTGAGTTTGCTTTTAGGGTTTGTTTTGGGTTTTCTTCTGGTAGATACAGCAGCTTCTATGCACCCATTCACATGTTTATATAGTAAATAATTCTGCATAGGTGGCTGTGGTCACAGGGTTAGAGGGAGTCTTGAATTTTGACAGATTGTCACTTAATTGGATGTAGCTTGCCTTTGAATAGTTCCAAACTGTTACCGGCTTAACAGGATTTACTGGGTTGAATTTTTACTTCAAATGAGACAGCTTTGTGATTCAACATCACTAATGAGGAAGTGACCCTGGGGGGTGCAATGCTCTCCCATGTTGGTGACTATCAGACCCAGTATATGTTTGATCCTATGGTTGGAACATTCAATATCTGTTCCACGGTGTTTGTGTTAATAAAGTCTAGCAAGCATTGTGCCTGTAAGTTTGAGAAAGTGTAAGCTTCCCAGTCTATAGAGGGGGTAGTTAAAGTCACCCATGAATAGGGTGTTTGGCTGGATGGCAAGCGCCTCTAGTAGGTTTAGATAAGAGTCGTAAAACTCGAAGGGGATAGATGGCAACCTGTAGCTAACCATGATACGGTGAAAAAATTTACCTTTGGTGACTTGCACATGGATGATGTCCATGGTATCATGTTGTTTAACCCACCTGGAGGTATGTTTGTTGCTAACGTAGATCAAAACACTTCCACCTTTGGCCCCAGTCTGTGCTGTTGTTGGTTTAAGTGTGTGGAAGGCACTGTAGCCTTGCACTTCTGGATTACTTTCAACCACATTAAAGAAAGTCTCCAGAGTCAGGAGGGCTTGAAAGGTGTATAGTTTTTTGTTTAGGCTCCACGCATTGAGCAATAACACTTTAAGTTTGCTTGCAGACTTTTTCACTATGTTGGTAGTTTTGTCTTTTTTGCATTGCCTAAAAAAGCTTTGGGCGGGATAGATAAAATTTTAACCAATATTCAAAAGCCTAGAATGGACAGAGGCAATCCACCCTTGGCAAAAGCAAAGGGGCCTTTTCACCATGTTCTCCCATGCTGACAGATATTGGAACCCCCTGGAATGACACCAGCAATTAAGCCAATTGTTAAAAATCAATTATTTGATGTTTATATCATGGCATCATCCTTGGTGAAGGTAGACTGCTGCTCAATGCAAGGATCATACCTGTGTGTGTCGTGTATTCTGAGAGATCCATTATGTATGTTTTCATATAGTCCAGTGAGGCATGTCACAGGTCATTTACATCCACATGGACTATGACAGAATCATATTGCTACCTGGTGTGCAATGACTTTGAGTGTGTGCATGATATTGCTGACCCTGGCTCCATATAAGCAACTAACCATTGTCTTCTCCTTGTCCAACCTGGGGAGTGGGGCATCGATATGTCACACAATGGAATCTCCAGCGATAAGAGTATAAGGTGAAGTGTATGCTTGGCTTATGGGGTTTGCACTTGGGGGGCCATTAGGTGTAGGCTTATGTGAGATATTTGGTGTTTGCTTTAGTGATTGCTGAGGAACAGTGTTGGCATTAGGTGGCTTTGGAAGTATAAGATTTGAGAAGATTTATTTTACGTGCCTCAGCATAAGGCAATCTGTGTGTGTGGTGAACGGTATGTGTGGCGGATGTAGTGTTAGTATTCTTGACAAACTCGTTTTTATGCAAGATTTTTGCCTCCAAGGAAGTTATGTATTCACATCTTTCTCATATTGTGACATTTTCTTTAATGATTAACTGGTTGTCTGAGAATATGAAACAATTGCTACATTGCCTTAGGATGCCCATATCTACCAAACTGGTGACAGAGACATTTGGAGAGTACATATCCATGTTGTTTGGTTCCATAATGGGGCTGGCTGTTTAGAATTAAAGACTGAATTTTAAGTGGGGGTCTCCTAGGGTAGTTTCTGGGGTTAAGGGCAAGATTATATGTAATGCTAGGATATGGTAGTACTATCCAATGCACAAGCTACTGCTCTAAGCTTACTTCTGCACAATGCCACAGTGTTTAACAGGTTTTGGATCTAATCCTAACTTTATAGGAAATGTTTGATGTCTAGGTGTCTGCTACTATATAGGGTACTGCTAACTGAGGTGGCCCAGTGGGCAGTTCCATATAGAGAAAAAAAGCTTGAAAACTGACTCCTATGCCCTCAAATCAATACATAACCTCACATTGAGATTCCTGCACTGTTTCAAAACTCAGAGGCACAAGGTAACCACCTTCTGTCAAAAGATGCTTGATCCTGAAATTTCTTATTGTAAAAGCACAGCAAAAGCCACTCTCAACTGCAGATTAATCAGCAAACAACCACCAAATAACTAAGCCCCTCACTAATTCACCCTTCTACAAAGAGGTTTGGAGGGACACAGACTAGAAAAGCCAACAAACAAAGAAATTACTATTTTTGCTACAAAAATAAAAAAAAAAAGTAGTGATCAGTTTTTAAAGTAAATACAGGTGCAGTTAATCAAGAAAATATTCTTATCTTTGCCTGGATAGCTCTGGATATAGTTTAAACACTGCAAACGCATTGCAGGGTTCTCTGTAAATAAACAAGGAACCTTGCAACTTGCCGATTTATAGTAGAGGGAAAAAAAAGTTTGTAGACTCCTAGCCAATAAATAACCATACTTTGAGCTTCCTCCAGTGCTTCCCAACTCAGACAACCCAGGTAAGCACGTTCCAATACAAGATGTCTGACCCTGGAATCTTTTAATGTAAATGCACAGCAAAAGCAGCTTTCAAGTGCAAATTTAACAACAAACTAACTGTGCTTCCCAACTCAGAGAGACCAGGTGAACACCGTCTGCCACAAGATGTCTGAGCCTGGAATTTCTTGGTGTAAAAGTACAGTAAAAGAAGCTCTCAAGTGTTGTTTAAAAAACAAACTACCACCAATCAACTAAGTCCCTGGATAATTCACCCTTCTGCAAAGAGGTTTGGAAGCACACAGACTAGAAAAGCCAACAAACAGAAAATAGACTATTTTCAGTGGTGGCTTTGGCATTAGACTGCAGGACTGCATCCCCCCCAGCCCCCCCCCCCCCAGCTGTGTGACGAAAAGAAAAGAACATACATTTCGTTTTATAAAATAAAAAATATAAATTAAACTGGCTGGTTGAACCTAGTGCTCTAAGTGAGTCCGACTGACTCGCAAAGTCCTGGAACTCGAACTGCTCATGCTCGGCGAGTTCCAGGTTTTTTTGTTTTGTTTTTTATGTTTCTGTAAGTCTGGATTTGGACTGTTGTAACAGCAGTCTAGATTATGAAGAGAATGAATCAATGTTTGATGCCCAGAAGTCTGTGTGGTTAATCGTACAGTAAAGTGGAAGGGGGTCGGACTGCCACATCCGCAGTCATGTACGTGATATGGATGACAGGATGGCTACTGACTGGTTCTCACTCTCTTTCCAAAAAAGAGAGCGAGAAACAATCAGTACAAGCAGTGTACAGTACTTTTTGTTAGTCTACAGTGGTGGTGCTACCATTGCCAACAGCTTTTTTGGGTTAAATAAATCCAGAAATTGAGATTTTAATTCCTAAATCCTCCGGACATAGCTACTTCATTTCTTTGTTGTTTGTAATCATGACAGAGACGGACAGTCAGTCACTGAAGATTATTAGAGGTAAAAGGGGTAAGGAAGCCCTAATTTTAATTACATTTTAACTATTAATTGGGAAATTAAGTTATGAGGCAGGCCAGGAACATAAAGATTTATAATGGATTTATTGAGAGGAGGGATTCAAAGATATTGGATGGGTTAAACTTATCTGTAGATTGGAGGGGGTTGGTATTAGGAATGTGGCTCAAATACACAAATACTGAAGATTGCAGGAAGATGGCAGGATGCTATATCACAAAGAAAACTGTCAGCAAATAAGACACCATTGAAGAATAGGTATGGCACATGGATAATTGCATGCTAACAGCAGGGCATTCAGAAGGGAAAGAATCAAATGACCAAATTAAGTAATGTTTCTGTCAATGATGACTGTACACAGTCATGGACCAGTTCCACAAAAGCGACTACTTTCCTGATCTAAGTATTTTTTTGCTGTTTTTACCTGAGAGACCTTCCTTTTCTTACTTTGAACAAGTTTAAACTGCTTTGTTACCTGTTTTTTGCATTGTACATTATCTGCACTTAAAGTTACATTTGGTCGAAAGTTTGTTAAATTTAACTGTTGAGGCTACCCACTAAAGTGAGCTGGCCTGTGTAAGTGATTTATTACTGTTTTTCCTGTATTTCTGTGTACTTTCTAACCTAAAAAACAAACAAAAAAAAATCCTTGTTTTCCTGCCTTTCTCGACTAGTTTAGACCAGTATACAGGCTTTGCTGTATTCTGGACTGTGGTGTAGTTCCTGTGTTGTCCATTGCCTTACTTGGATAGAAGGATGTTTCTTTGCTCACCAGTGGGAGTGGGGAGCCTTGAGCAGCCTATCTGTCCCTGAAGGAGTGACCACAGCACAAGAGCTTGTAGTAATTGGTCGTTTTGGACCATTTCCAGCTCTTTTAAAGTTTCCTGTTTAAAATCCGCGTTTGCACGGCTTTGCGCGATTGTGCGCATAACGCAGCACCGGTTAAACAGGCTTAAACTATTCCTGGCTCCGCCAAGTCTGTACTTCAATTTTTCCCTTAAGAAAGCTCTAATTTCAACAAAATCAGTCTATTCGCTTTATCATAAGCCTAGCACTTGCTCCTAAAACCTCTCTTTTAAGTGAAACACCCTTAAACTAACGTAAGCACTACATCCACCTACAACCCATGCTAATACCCACTTCCCTTCAAAGTCCTCTCTCTGACCCAGTTACACATCACCCCCTTATACTATTCTGGCATGTCGAGTGGTATATTACTGACTTCCTCTCCAGTTCAGCTGGTTAATCTGGGAATCCTGAGACAATGTTACAATTGTCTCATGTACACAGACAACCCTCTCCTCCTCCCAACAAACACAAACACATGTGAGAGATGCAACTATATAGCCAAACTGGAGGCTGAACTCTCTCAACACAGGACTAGCAAGACCAGACAGGAGGAGAAGGTAACCACACACACAACAAACCCAGTCTCACATAAACCAACCACAACTGCAAACCAAACACATAATAACACAAAGACATACTCGGAGGCTCTAATAAAAAAACTTACCGAAACAACAGAGGCTCCCAAAGCAGACATCCAAGAAAACACCACCTCAAAACTCTGCACATGCAACACATAGTACACAAAGTCAGTGTGCCAAACAATCACGGCCCTTAAGGCAAAACACCATGCCTGATACACTAGTAATAGGTGACTCTATAGTCAGAGACACTGACGTCCCACTTACCAGGCTGAACAAAGAGAGGGTAACGGTGAGCTGCCTGTTGGGAGCTAGGATCCGCCACATAACACAAGCACTCAGGTCACTCCAAAGCAAGTACAAATATGACTCCATCATTGTCCATGCCAGCGTGAATGACCTGAGACGTACCTCCTTGGACTACATGAAAAGAGACATAGAGGATCTCTCTGATTATGTAGCCCAGGCTGGTATGACCCTGACCCTGAGCAGCATCTTGCCCTCACCAAGAATGATGCCACAATACAAAGACAAGATGATCAGCTTTAATAATTGGCTCAATTACTGGTGTCATTCTAGGGGGATCCAATGTCTGTCTGCTTGGAATGACATGCTGGACAAGCCATGCTGCTTCGCAAGGGATGGCTTGCACCTGTCACCACTGGGCTTCCGGATATTGGCTAAGGCTCTTGCCACTCCCATAGTGCCTTTTTTAGGCAAGGCTCAAAAGACAAACCCACCACCTTAGAAAACAATAAAAGAAATAAACTAAGGGTAATGCTGCTCAACGCCAGAAGTCTAAATCTCAAGATGCAGGCTCTCAAAGCACTCCTCAGTATGGAGAGCATCGATGTCTGTGCAGTAATTGAAACCTGGTTCAAGGCTCCTGAGAGCACCCCAGCCCTACCAGGTTATACCTCGTATCATGCATTTCGGCCCCAAAACCTGGGCCGAACCACAAAAGGAGGGGGAGTGTCCATATTCATTAAAGAAACCCACACCTCCAGGTTAGTGGCAACGCACGAAGCATGCAACTTGTTGCATGCTACAGACCACCCTCGCAATCTCAGGAACTCCATTCAGCCTTCCTGAAGACACTGGAGGATATGAATGTCTCACCAAATACCATCATATTGGGAGACTTCAACTACCCAAACATAGACTGGGTGCATTACTCAAGCCCTAACACCCTAGCCCAAAGGTTCCTGGAATTCATCAACTCAAATGCGATGGAACATCTAGTCACCTCCCCCACAAGGGGAAATAATATAATTGACCTGATCATCACAAACATGGGGACAAAATGCTCAACACCGGAAGTATACCCCTCACTAGTGAGATCAGACCATAAACTAGTAACCCTAGATATTCATATCCCACCTCCACCCCCAGCACAAAAGACCACAGTGAGAAACTTCTCAAAAGCTGACTTTACACTACTTAGGACTGAAATGGTATCCTTCAAGCCCCCTGGGCCAGTGGAAACCACATCCCACACTGCTGAATCCTTCACAAATACTTTCTATGGGCATCTCCAAGAATGCATGGGTCATGCAATCCCAAATAAAACCAAGACCCTTTCCACCAAAGGCAGACATCCTATCTGGTGGACCCCCAGCCATAAACAAACTTTATAACAAGAGAAGGAAGCTACTGCAAGACAGAGCAAAATCCCATAAAGGGAAGGCATCCCTGATCAGCACTAGCAAAAAACTACGTTCGCTAATAAAATCATCAAAGGCCAACTTCGAGAGAAAAATCACTAAGGACACTAAAGATAACCACAAGGCCTTCTTCAGTTATGTTAGAAACCTGGGCGGAAACCCTCAGATATGCGCAGAGTTAGTTCATAACGGCAAACAATACACTGAACCCACAGATATTGCCAACATACTGGCAGACAGGTTCAGTGCAAATTTCTCCCCTCCCTCTTCCCCAAAAGACAAAATAAATATCTCAGCTGAATGCAACCTCCCTGAAATCTCAGATGTCCAGGTGAGAGCTGCCCTCAGCCAAGCTAGAAATACAGCATCTATGGGACCTGACGGTGTCCCGGGTTGCGTGCTACGTGAACTCCTAGAGGAGCTAAACCCACACATAAGAATGCTGTTTAATCTTAGCCTTGCTACAGGATACATCCCTGAACACTGGCGTACAGCTACAGTGGTCCAACTCCACAAAGGTGGCACCTCTACAGACCCTGGAAACTACCGCCCCATAAGCTTGACCAGCCTGGTCTGCAAAGCTATGGAAAGGATCATTATGGAACTCATAAACAAAGACATCAAGGACCTACAGACAATTGACCCTACCCAGTTCGGCCTTGTAAGGGGCAGATCCTGTGTTTTAAACCTGGTGGACTTTTTTGAAACAGTCACTAGAGCCATCGATGAAGGCAAAGCAGTTCACACAGCCTACCTGGATCTGGCAAAAGCCTTCAACACAATACCCCACTCGGGCATCATAGACAAGCTCAACAGCTTAAATGTAAACCCGTTTGTCACAAGATGGGTTGCAAACTGGCTAAAGGACAGAACCCACAAAGTCAGAATAGCTGGAGCTATGTCAGACTCTAAGCCAGTCACAGCTGGAGTCCCACAGGGCTCTGTCTTGGGACCCCTCTTGTTCGGCATTTATTTCTCATATGTGCAGGCAAACATAGGGGGGTTGTGGCTGACAAAGTTTGCAGACGACTGCAAACTAGGCACCATAGTCGACACACCAGCTGAAACATGCATCCTCCAGAAGGGCCTCCCAGAAACAGATGACTGGTGCCAGAGTCATGGCCTTAAACTAAATGCCAAAAAATGTATAGTCATCCCCTTTGGAAAAAACAAAGTACCCACAAATTACCACATACGTGGTAATCCATTAAGTACGGAAATAGTAATCAGAGACCTGGGGACCCAAGTTAACAGTGACCTCTCATTTGACACCCACATCGCCAAAGTGGTTAGAAAGACCTTCTACCTTGCCCACCTTATCATGAAGGGATTCACATCCAGATCAAAGGATGTCATTGTACCCTTATATTCCTCCCTTATCAGGCCAATGATTGAGTGCAATGACCCATTTGGTATGTACCTCACCCGGCACCTGCAGCAGCTGGAGAGACCCCAAAAGTACCTTACCAAGAGGATCAAGGGTCTCCAGCATATGTCATATGCTGCCAGACTGGAAAAGCTCCAGCTCTATTCAGTAGCATGCCGCCTGCTCAGAGGTGATCTGTGCCTTATGTACAAGGCCATGTCCAATTCAGAATTAATGGACATGCTCCACCTCAAAAAATCCAAATCCATCAGAGCCACGAGAGCTAAAGATCTAAACCTCAGCACAAATATGAATAGGACATGCTGGAGGGACAGATTCATAACCCAGAGGCTTCCCACACTCTGGAACAGGATACCTGTCCATGTTAGGCAGAGCCCCTCACTGACTCTCTTCAAGAGAAATCTGGACGAATGGATGGGTGATTGTAGGTTTACCCCGGGGGTCATCTCTGTGTCATTGCTAGATTTGATTTAAATTGTACACTTTTGTATCATTACATGGGGTGGCGAAAGCCACATACACTTTGGCTAGGCTTATAAATGCCCTAGGGTAGATAGCCTAGTACTATACTATGAAACTATGAAACATATTTCCTTAAAACAAGGTTCTATGGTACAAACACATAGCTCTGCAAATTGAACGTTTTCTTGCTCAGGCATTCCAGCAGACTGTGAAAGCTAAGTATGATTTTTGGTAAACAATAAGAAACATATTATGTTTATTTTGATCACATGTGATTACATTTACCTGTCTCTTTCCAAATATTTCCAAAAGATTGAGCTGTAGCATATGTGCTGAGAGATGTTTTCTGACCTTTTTAAGTATATGATGCTGTTCTGCACATTGAACTGCCGAATGGTTGAGGGTTTTCAAAAAGCAGTGTTCATCATCTTGTTCCGTAGTAAAGCAAAATTTTCTTTCTGGTGCCCTTTTCCCCAGATTAAGGTTTCTGAAAAGCATCTGTATTGTCTTCTACACAGTGCTGGGTTATGGGCCTCACAGGCCTGGAGATGAAAATTGAGAGCCTCTATTTGAATAGACAATTGAACAGCAGTTCGCACCAAACTTTGGAGCAGAAGTAACAGGGCTTCAGCTCTTCTGGTATACAGTCTTAGGGTTGTTCATTTTTGTTAGGTGCCTGCTTGGCCATTTCAGTTATGTAAAAGGTTTTTTACAGTTCCTAAAATTCCACGAGATTTTGCAACAAAATGTTATACAGGTAACAGATAAGTGAGAGGTTCAGCTGTAATGGAACAATATTCGCTATGACTAGTTTAAGGATGTTTTATATCTAACTGCAATTCTTTATGATGTATGTATACTGGCTTCTGAGTTTATTTTCTAGTTTGTCTTGTACAGCTGATTGTTTGTTTTTTCTCACCTTAATTCTGCAATTGTGTTTTCCATTGCTGATAACATGCCATATTTAGATCTGCAAGGTACAAATAGTAATACATTGTACAGATATTAAATGAAGATGTCAGATGCAGAAGTTGAGTGTGGGATGTGTATTTGTCATAGCAGATTTCTCTGTATCTTAAGGTCTTAAGTCTGTTGCTGCCCTGGCATGCAAAGGATGATTAGCTACTTTGTTTTTTCAATGGTGTTTGTATGTTATTTGGACTTAGGTTATGGAAATTATGATTTTTTTCATATTTTGGTAAATAACTTTGCAAGGGAGCATCTGAATGTGCTAAGTAATACCTCATTTGAAGACAGTATTGATAGTTCCAACATGGTAAATGAACTG
Organism: Protopterus annectens; assembly: GCF_019279795.1. NCBI lineage: Eukaryota > Metazoa > Chordata > Ceratodontiformes > Protopteridae > Protopterus > Protopterus annectens. The sequence goes on from NC_056738.1 coordinate 504,286,667, forward strand.
CACCTGTATGGTGTACACATGTACATATGTCAAAGTTTGTTTCGTACTTAGATTATGGCAATTATGAAATTATTAGTAAATAACTTTGCAAGGGAACATGTCAGTGTGCCAAGTAATACCTCATTTTGAAGACAGTGTTACTCCTTACAACACGGTAAAAGAACTGTGTCTGTGCACTGTACACATGTACAGATATCACAGTTTGTTTAGTCTTGTGGGATTATAAAAAATATACATTTCCAATACTTCTCATTATTATGACCATATCTTTGCAAGGGAGCATGGTGATGACACAAATGATGCATCATTCTGAAGCTGACATTGAGACACACAACTTGTACACTGATATGTAGCCTCTGTCTGATACAGGTGATGAGATATTATGCTTTGTTTATTTATCAGTTATGAGAAATATTATATTAATCATATTTCTGTGAATATCTCCATAAAGGAGCATCACACAGTAATGGCTAAGGTATCATTTTAAAGCTGACATTAATACAAATAAATTAAATACAAATTGTATGAGTCTACGTGGTACACTGACCAAGATATTGTGCTTTGCTTTAACAAAAAGGTAAAAAATATGCACAATATCAGCATTCCTTGCCAAATATTTAATAATTACTTTGATACACGCTATCAATATTTACACTGTTGGAAAAGTCAGTGTCTGCTTAACAACTTTTGCATTTACATTTTTAGTCTAGCTCTTATAGTTAAAGAGTTATAAATGTTTGTGTTCTGTATGGTATTACAAATGGATTTTCTGAAAATTAGCTCAGGCTGCACTGTTGTTCCTATGGTGGAATTAAGCAGGCAGCCTTTTCCGAGCTGCTCCAGAGAGATATGCTCTGCAGGACTGGAAAATAAAACAGGCTTATGCAACTGTGATCTCACTGCAGGCAAAAAAGATGTAAAAACATTGAGGGACTTGTCAGTTCTGGGTGCTGGAATCAGGGATGTTACATTCTAAGAAGTTCCACTCATTGAATGATAGAGCTAATATTTTTCTTAGTCTCTCATCCTTGTTAAATATGACTCGTAAGAATGGTGAATAAAAAGCAAAGGCTATCACATTCTTTTAGACTTTTGCCATTCATATATCCAGAACATAATATACAATCCAAATATTACTATTTTGAGAAAGAACACTTGAAGAGAATGCTCTAGGCACACGTTACACATACATATATTCAAATAGTATAGGCACAGGCAGTAATGCCCTTCTAGCCTGCCAATAACAGATATTTTCCCAACTTAGCAGCTTGGTTCATAGAGGGCCATCATTGCCTAGACTTGCTTGCCAGTATAACTGTGCATCTAGATCAAAAGCCCAAGATAATCGTATTGGGTGAAAATGCATTTAGGATGTGTAAACTGATGTTTTTTCTAGATGATTTTTTTTAAGCAATGAAAATCTGTTAAGGTGACATAATCACTGACAACCAGCATCTTTAATTAAAGTCCCAGTTGTTGTGGTTTTGACTGAGCATACATAAAATTACCAATCTGAACCTGTTTTATAATTCCAGTGAAAGTATGCTAGCAAATGTCCTTTCCTTTTTTTTTTCCCTCTATCCTCTAAGAATAAATGTTTATATATTTTGCAGTCTTGGTTTCTGCACCTGTAGCAGCAAAATGTAAGGTAACTTGTTAAGGGGCATTATGCACTGAGACCAGCTGCCTAGTTTTCAGTTTCAGCCTCATGACAGTGAGTAGTAAATATCATATATAGAAGGTTTTATAGTATTTTAAGCTAATTTCTTGAGATGAACAAATTAATAGTTAACTATATACTGCAATGGTTTAATACACTCCAGTGAATCATGCTAGCTTCAGGCTACATCTGCCAAACACAGCTTCTCATCAAGTGCAGAAATAGAATCCGAAGTACTGTTTTCAGCATACTGCAATGGTAAGTCTTCAAACCGACCTGTATATACATGTAACAATGTGCTGTGTAGATTATTCAGCATGCTCCATAGTGACTGAGCATTTATTTCATGTAAATTGGTAAGCATGGCCAGCATTGATCCCATTGTACAATAGCCCCTCCCCTTTCTAGTTGCCCCACCCCTTCCTATTGGCCCCACCCATTCAGCTGTCTCCTGCAGCCCCCTTTGATTTGAAGACACCAGCCGCCACTGACTATTTTTGCCACAAAATTATATAAAAACTTTAAAAATGCTCAAAAACAGCAGCATGATCTCTGTATAAAACAAGTACAAGTGCAGTTAATCATGAAATATTCTTAGCTTAGCTTGGACGGCTCTGGATGCAATTGAAACACTGGAAAATGTTGAAGTTCTCTTTCTGTGTAAGAAAAAGAAGTACTAGGCTAACTGCTATTGTGGACTATTTCAAGCCTAGCCAATTTCCCCTCAAAGGTGAGAATCAAACCCTGTACTTTGCATTTGTGAGGTAAACACCATATGCCAACCTTCAACTCCTTTGCTTCCTGTCAAACTCATTTTACATCTTTTAGATGACTAAGCTCTCATTCATCTGCTTATTTATATTTATTCTGTGTCTGTAAACCACTGAAGCCCTGTTTCAACTGCTATAACTTATTCTTTCACTTATTAAAGGGAAAGAATATGGCCAATGAGACAACCAGCAGAGTAGGTTTCCACTTACTCCCTAATGCTTCCCTTAACCTTGCCCATTAACTCTTAAGGATAAAAATGCAATGGGTTGTGTGAGGTATGTCACTCATCTCATTGAGTGATGTAAGCCTCAGAAGCCCTGCTCACTCAGTGGTCGTGATGGACTTTGCTTCCTGAGGCACATTCCCGCACACCCCTCCCCATAGAGAGAAATGAGCAGGCAGTACTTCATCGTGCACTTTTACTTGAGTCACAGACAAAAATTTTCCGAATGCAAAAAGAGCCAGATTGTGGTCAAATGGGGCTCTAGGCAGGTGAACAAACCAACCTTCTACCCCAACAGCCATTCTGGTGTCACATTACTTGTCTTTATCCCATTATTTACCATAAACACTGCTCAAAAGTGCCAGTGTACATACTATTTTCTTCTTTACTTTTGGAATGAAAGAAGGTATGGATTTAATTTACAACTTTTAATTTAACAATCCTTTGTTGACCAGATTAGTACCACTAGGCTAATAATGTCTTTTCAGGTGAGACCCTTGGTAATATTTATACTGCTAGGGGAAATTTGGCCAGGGCATTGGGGAACTTTCCCCCTACTCTTTTTGATAGCTGAGGTGGATGTAAAGATGTCAGTTTAACGTCTCATCCAAAGGATGACATGCTCAGGAGTGCGATGCTCTGCCCCCTCTAAAAGTGTTCTGCAGTATCAACAATCAATCTACATGGTGTAGGAGTATAACCCACAGTATTTTGCACCAAAGCAATGTATAATACATTTTGTGTTATTAACACTGCTTTTAAAATCGGTAGCAGAAATACTGATGGCCATTTGCAAAACAAAACAATTGCACATTGAAAACAGAGTTAGCAGAGTAAGCATTTCTTCCCTTGAAACTCACATTCCTTCAAAATGCACCCCTGTAGTTTTGAAGATTTTTTTGCATTAAGCAGTGAAACAAAAATTAACCAATAAAAGACTAAATTACCTATTTCAGCACATTGCAATCATGCAGTCTGCTAGCTGGTGTAGAGGATTAAGGCTCTTGTCTCCTATAGCTAAGGCAGAGGGTTTGAGCCTGAACAAGCTAATTTACTCAACTGCCATTTCCAGCTAGGGCATTTTATGCACCTGCACCTCTAAAAACTTCCTGCAGTTTCAAAACAGTTCTCCAATCCAAAGGGAGTATAGCAGTAGTTCCAACTTCTCCAATCCAACATACATTCTAAAATGATGGAATCACCAAGTTCTCCAGTTCATATGTGCATTTAAATCTTGCACTTCCTTAAAGAAAAAATGTATAGATGCATGGACGGATGCAAAAAATATTTTAATTTTTTGTTTTCAATTGCTTATTTAAAAATTAAATGTTGTGGCAGCTGCCAGCAGGCCCTAGGCAACTGCCTAAGTCACCTAGTGCTAGATCCAGCTCTGAATGCAAAACATGCTTGCCTGTTAAATAAAACTTATTAAAATTTAAAACTTCTGACACATCAGTTCCAATTTCTTGAAAGTGTAACATAATATTAATATTAACAGATTATTTATACACTGTTCTACTAAATACATAAATCACTCCCATTTGCATCATAAAGTGCCACAGTATCATTTTATCAAAAGTCTAAGAATTAACCAAGAAAATAATCAAATGGCTGATAAGTTTAACACTTCACTATGAAGATAGTTTCTTTATAAAGCATCAAATATTTTGTGATTCTTCATGATGGGGTGCACTCTAATGACTCTGTAATATGTTTCATCTCCAAGAAATGTCTTGCTATAGGGCTTAATATTTCTCAGTTCTTAATGTGCCCTTTCTATCCATCCACCCACAACCCCTTTTCCCATTTTTACACATGGGGTCAAGGTGTCACTTCAACAGTGACAATCATTTAGAACCAAGGTTTGCACTGCCGGGTGGCTAGTCCTGCCTCAGAGTAGTTCTTCCACACCACACACTCACATGCACATTCACACCTATCAATTTAGACTATCCATTCCACCTACAGCATGTCTTTGGAATGTAGGAGGAAACTGGAACACCTGGAGGAAACCTTAGCTAATACAGGGAGGACATACAGATTCCACACAGAAGGCACCCCCACCGAGAATTAAACCAGGGAATCTCTTGCTGTGAGGTAACAATACTATCTGCTGCACCACTGTGCTGCCATCTTAAGGTCTCCTATATGTTCTGAAATTCTACATCTTGCTTTATTTTTGTTTCATCTATATAAATGATATAGCACAAAAAATACAGAACACATTATATTCTATACAATGTAAATATTATTATATTTTTTATAACTGTCCATTAAAACAACTTGTGTACTTTCCCACATATATTTATACTCCACAGTTCTGACACTTATAATTTTTGTCACCGAAGTTTAATATTGTTCATTCTCTTTTGATAAATTATGAAGTATTAGCCAGCCTGCTGTATACTGTCTTTTTCCATAGCTAAATCTAAGCTGAAGGGTAGAATTTTAATATGTTCTTCGTGATTTCTAAAAATCATCTGATTTGCCTCTCTGTGGCTATCATTCAGCAACATCTTATGTTCATTAGCTGGCAATTGGCACAAAGGAATAAGTCTTTCAGCTGTAGTGCCTGTAGTACAGGGTTTGATTCCCTCAACCTTCATTTGCCTACTATCTAATTTTGAGAACGTCACTTAACTAGACATTGTTCCCAGATCACCTCTGAAAAGGGACTGTGTCCAGTTTGCCTACCTGGTTAATAAATAGGTATTAAAGACTGTGGAAAGATTGAATTGAAATGCTGAATTTTCTGTTTCTGTTATAAGTTCATAGGTAGGTACTAGGCTATCGGCCCAAGGGCCTAAGTAAGCCAAGCCAACAAGGTTCCCTGGCTTACGCCACCCAAGAAAGTTATTTTCCTGTGCCACTGTTGAGCAGAGACACAGAAGTGATCGCCGGGGTGTATTTCCTATTTCCCATCCACTCATCAAGTTTTTTTTGAAGAGTGCTAATGAAGAACTTTGCTTGACATAGATGGGTAGCCTGTTCCAGAGTATGGGAAGTCTCTGGGACAGGGATCTATCACTCCAGCATGTCCTGTTTATAGTGGTGACAAGGTTTAGGTCCCTAGAGTGTGTAGCTCGGAGGGATTGGGATTTCTTTAGGTGTAGCATGTCTAACAGCTCTGGGTTTGACATAGCTTTATATGTTAGGCAGAGATCATCTTGGAGTAGGTGATATGCTATGAAGTAAAGCTGGAGTTTTTTGAGGCTGTCAGCGTAGGGCATTTGTTTGAGGCCAGTAATTCTCTTTGTGCGGTACTTCTGTGGCCTTTCCATCTGCTGCAGATGTCTTGTGAGGTACATTCCAAAAGGGGCGTTGTACTCTATAATGGGTCTAATGAGTGTCGAGTAGAGGAGAACAATGACTTTGTTTTTCCTAGATGAGAACCCTTTTATGATTAGGTGTGCCATGTAGAAGGACTTCCTGACTACTGTGGTGACGTGACTATCAAAGGAGAGACTCCTGTCCACCTGGGTCCCAAGGTCTCATCACACATTCAGTGTTAAGTAGATTGTCTCCTATGTGGTAGTTCATGGGTACAGAGTTTTTACCAAAGGGGATGACACTGCACTTTCTGGCATTGAGCTTGAGGCCATGGCTCTCACACCAGGTATCTGTCTCAGCGAGGCCCTTCTGTAGGATGTCCACATCATTTGGGGACTTGACTATGGCTCCTAGTTTGCAGTCATCTGCAAATTTCATTAGCCAGAGGCCTTCTGTGTTAGCCTGTATGTCAGAGAAGTAGATGCCAAACAGGAGAGGTCCCAGGACGGAACCCTGTGGTACTCTACTTGTCACTGCTTTGAGGTCAGATTTGGAGTCTGCAACTTTTACAGTGGGGGTTCTGTCAGTGAGCCAGTTGGCAACCCATCTTGTGATGTAGGGATTTATACTTAGTTTAGTGTGTTTAGCTATAATTCCAGAATGGGGGATGTTGTCAAAAGCCTTGGCAAGGTCAAGATAGGCTGTGTGAACCACCTTACCCTCATCTACGGCTTTGGTGACTGCCTCAAAGATGTCGATTAGGTTCAGGAGGCATGATCTGCCTTTCACAAACCCGAACTGGGTGGGATCCAGAGTTTGGAGGTTACCAATGTCTTTGTTTATGAGTTTTATGATGATATGTTCCATGGCCTTGTAGACCAGGCTCGTCAGGCTAATAGGTCAATAGTTCCTGGGATCAGTGGTGGCTCCCCCTTTGTGAAGTGGGATAACTGTTGCTTTGCGCCATTCAGTGGGCACAAAGCCTGATGTGAGGCTATTATTGAACATGGTGCATAAGTGGAGAGCCAGTTCGTTCTGAAGTTCATGTAAAACGCAGCCTGGGATATTGTCCGGTCCCATGGATGCTGTGTTTTTGGCTTTAGAGAGTGCAGTTACAGGGACTCTGCATTCTTCCTGTATAGATATGGGCCCTTTAGGGTGTGAGGGGAGTAAAGTTAGCACTGAACCTATCTGTCAGGATGTTGGCAATATCAGTTGGTTCTGTAATTTTCGTGCCATTGAGCTGTAACTCAGAGCAGATCTGGGTGTTGCCATTGAGATTCTTGACATAGCTATAGAATGCTTTGTGGTTGTGCTTAGAATTGGTGGGGATTTTGTTTTCATAGCTAGCTTTGGAGGATCTTATAAGGGATCTCAGATTCTTACTGAGGCTGAACAGGGAGCTTCTCCACTCATGGGATTTTACTCTTTTGCAACAGTTTCTTCCTTCTGTTGTACAGTTTGTTTATGGCAGGAGACCACCAGATTGGCTTCCTTTTTTTGGAGGATAGCGTCTTGGTTCTGTTTGGGATAGCACGATCCATGCACTCGTATAAGTGCTTATAGAATGCATTTGTATAGGATTCAGCAGTTGTAAATGTATTGTCAATCTGCCACATTTTAGCAAGGAAGCTGAATTTATAATGTTATCATATATAAACCTGTTTTAAACCCGATGAACTGCTAAAGACTTTTTTTGATATTGCAACATATTTGTCATTGACATAGAAGCAAAACATTACTGTAACGTTTTGTTTCCTCTGCTATAGATATGTTTTTGTTTGTTACACTGTAGGATGTGTGTGAGTGAGTGAGTGAGTGAGTGAGTGAGTGAGTGAGTGAGTGAGTGAGTGAGTGAGGAGTGTGTGTGTGTGTGTGTGTGTGTGTGTGTGTGTGTGTGTGTGTGTGTGTGTCTGTCTCTTTTCAGTATGAGTTTTGTTAGGAAGTTGGTAATTTGTTTTTATTGGGCACATATTCTGCCAACTTCCTGAGAAGAGCTGGAGGTAGAAGGGTGGGTTAGCTATCTATGTATGTAGGTATTGTGTGTTCTCATGGTTTTAGCTAGAGGTTAGATATATGTGTTGTATAGGTGGAACAAAATGTGTTTTTTCTGTAGCCACCACAAGCAGTTACTTCCAAACCCTTTAGATGTCCTGCAGTATACAGTGTAACATTTTTCATCCCTTCTGGCTTCAGCGATACACTCCAAATTATTTTCTTATACAGACACCTTGTAACTACCCTTGCCACTCCCCAGAGACTCTTTTTAGCTTCATCTCTCACCTTAGAAATCAATACTCTGGAATCTGGCCTCAGCAGGACAGTGACCCTGACATAGCTTCCAAGTCAGCTGATGACTTTCAACTTCCTGCCCTATCCTTTCCCACATACTCCCCAGTAAATGGCAATTCCATAGCAACCAATGTGCCTTTCCCAGGTGGAGGAGTCATGACAACAAAGCAGATACAGATACATATATATACTACTGAAGTACAGAAGAAAGCTTCAATTACTAACCTGCAGGAAGGCTGTTTTAACCTTTTCACTATCCCACACACAAGAAACAATAAGATTAACTTTAATCATAAATATCACTACATCGTTTCACTGCAAAGTTCAACATTACTGAAATGTCCAATTTTCTACTTCATTAAGAGAGGTTCTCCCTCATATATTCTCCATTATTTCACGGGCAATGGCCAAAAGTAATAAATGTTCAATGAATCAATCATTTCCCTGTCAGAGAAGCTCCCATTTCAATTAGTAAGTATCATAACAGGTATCACAAAATCAGAAAAAGGTCAACATACATAATACTTATCTGACTTTTATTGCAAGCTAAAGTCACAATCATATTCTAGATCCCAAAATCTAAAGAATTAATTATAACAACTATTGATTTAGTCTTAATGGCTATACTAACCCCATAGGAAAAATACAAGCTTCTGCAGTTTAGCTGAGTTTCTACTGGCATATGCAAAAACATCAGCAGCCAAGATTTAATATATAATGCCAAACCCTCTTTTTGGCTTTCTTCTTAAGCTGATGAGCCAAGAATTATTTGTACCAGTCTTATATCCATAATTTCTATTTTTATTGCAGCATTATTTTTCATCATGTCTGTATTTATGGATGTTAAAATGGTATGGATAAGCTACCACAGCACTCATGTAATTTTATTTGGCAACATAGTAATCAGCATTTTATTTATTTACTGAGTGCCCAAACCACATGATTAAAAAGATATTTTTCTTGTTAAAGTACTACTTCCTCCAGGATATGATCTGAAGTCAATTTCAAGGCCTGCAGTAAACTCAAAGGCCCTTTATATCGATACTTTAAAACATGATTAGATATCTTTCCTCTTCTTTAGCATCTTAAATAGCCTGGGTCTATCAAAAAGGTACATCAGTCTGCTTTGGTATCTCTTCATTTGAGATATTGCATTATTAATTTTCTAGAAAAAAATCTTAAGGTTTATATCATGCCCCAGAAAAATACATCCTTCTCAGCAAAAGACAAAATGCTTTCTGTAGGTATGGTAAATTGTACTACTACTTACACCCAATTCTTCAAAAGGCATCAAAAATGATAATATTATGAATGCTTGTATTCTTTATGGATTTTGTAGACTAGCTAATATTACCTCGCAGCTTGTGATTTTCTAACTGTTCATGTGAACACTTAGGAAATCATTGAGATCAAAAGTCCAAGGGAGAGTTTTCAGAGTATGTTCTGTACTTCTGAATCTGAAGTGGTACTAATCAGAGCCAAAATTAGATATATGTATATATCTTAACAGCATGGTGAAAGGTACTGTGCTCTAGATTAGCACGACAGAAATTATAACATGACTAGAAACAGAATTGGAACATCGAATCGATAAACGCAAAAGTGTTAAGTTTAGCAATGGTTACAAACTATGGTGAGTATAAGTTAGGTAGCTCAAATACTGGGTACCTTTTGAATTACCAGTTTTATTCTGTAGCACTGATATTTATAAACAGTGCTAGAAAATCATAGGCGAGTAAAATTCATCAATATTTTTTTCCAATGCATACTTATTTATTTGCCATTTGTTAACTGGGTTAGTCCAGTTGAGCCATGTGGCCCTTTTTCAGTGGAGACCAGAGGAGAAAAGCTCCCAGGATGCCAAAATTCACATAAGTATTACAATACTAGAAAATTAACAATCCAGAGACATAGCAAATCAAGAAAAATAATCCATAAGTAACACAAGCAGATAAAATGTACAAAATAGTAAAAATAAAATGTAAAATTTGAGGAAGTAAAAAAAAATCTTGCAAAATTCTAATGTTAGACTTTTGACAGACTGAAACAAACATGTTCTGGGAATTTTTTTTATAGATTGAAATAGCAAGTTCTGAGAAACAGAACTGAGGGGGAAGGAAGGAAGTTGAAGTTGAAAAAATGGCAAATCAAATAAATACTGCATTTGTAGGCTCTAAATGTTTGCCAGGTAAACTTTGTATTGTTCCTTCTACTATAATCTATACATAATATATTGTAAAATTATTAAAGTCTGAATCTTTAGGTAAAGAAGTAACAGTTGTACAAATAATGAAGCAAAAATTATAGTAGCAAAATTATAGCAGAGGGAGTAAATTTACTCACTGCTGTTTCTAAACCCAGACCATATCAGTTTTACTCTTTTCAACTGGAAAACTATCTAGCAAGGTGTTAGTGAGTTCACAAGTCTGCCATAAACTAAGCACATTAATCAGTCACAATGTATGAAGGATGCTGAAATGTCTTAATAGGGCTGGTTTGTGTTTTGCATGCAACACTGACACACAGTAATAAATGAATGAACAAATGTACTACTTGAAAGGTGTAATGTATGCAGCCTGTAGTGCTGTTTGCACTGGAAATGGATGAGAAACAAATATTTCATGTCACAATGTTGCATTTAAATGCATGTGATTAATTAAGTTATGTCTGACATACTGCTGAAATCCTGCTTCTGTCATTTCTTTTCTACTTTTGCACATTTATTACAAACAGCATTTCCTATTATGATCCATTTCCATATTTGAATTTTTCAGATTCTGCCTCTGCTGCACTCTACATAAGTACAAATTCCAGGAAAATCAGCAGTTTATGCCTTGAAAACTATTACAGACCCATCTACACAAAGTTCTCTGTTTTTCCTATAGCTGTTACAAACTTTGAGCAGACAGCAGTTATTTAAAAACAAAATAATAGTATGCACTCTTCTATAGCTTTACCAGTGCTGTAGGCTTCATATTCTATTTTAATTTCATCATTTCAATTCAGTTTCACCATCCTACTGTTAAATTTTACTGATGTAAATAATTTTGTTAGCAGGTAATTGCTCTTACTGGATGCGTTACTTTAGTTTCTAGTATCCATTACTTATATTTTATAACCACTTATTTCTCTTAACTAAACTGGAATCACTACAGACTCCCAGGGTGATGGCCTGTTTTGCTTCCTGCTGCAGGACAAGTAATAGTTAATGTCCACTTTACTGCATTCTAGACATGCAATCTCGGCATCATTCAGTGCCCTCGCCAATGTTACTTACCATTAACTGGCGGGTTTCACGGAAAGGAAAGCCAGCGCTACTCTATGTCATGGTACTAGGAAGAAGTACTGGTGCCATGTGGAGGTACACCAGAACGATGATAAATCTTTATTCATTAATATCAGAGGGAACATATTTTTCAATGAACCAGAAACATTTTCAGGATGTGGAGCAAGGACAAACTGAAAAAAAAATTGTGAACAAAGTATTTCTGGAAGGTTTCTGTCAGCTGTTCTATTGTATCAGTGGACCAGGACAGTACTAAGCACATCAGACAATGTTAGACTCTTATTGTTACAGATCATTATGCATTCAGATGTTGTACACAGCAAGTTTTAAGCTATTAAACAGTGATTGTGAGTGTGTGTGTGTGTGTGTGTGTGTGTGTGTGTGTGTGTGTGTGTGTGTGTGTGTGTGTGTGTGTGTGAGAGATACATGTGTATATATACACACACACACATATACACACATTTTTTGTGATACTGATGGAAATCTTTTAATAAGGGCAGTTTGCAATTTAAGTTATACTGTATCAAGTTTCATTACAATTTGAACAGTTTGTTACATTGCATAAGTTATACTGACTGTATCAAGTTTCTTTTTTTTATTTTATCAGGGTGAAAGATGACTGCTTTGCATCTTTTACTATGTTTTGTAATTTGTTTCTCTATATCTGACTTTGGTTTCCAGAAATATAATTAACATGAAATATTCCATTATTTCATATTAATAGAATAGCATTATCTATACTTATATAAAATCAATCAACATTCCTCCTTTTAATTCCCCATATCTAATTTAAAACCCCATTACCTTGGAAACTAAAGTTGCACTCTGCCCCCATTTAAGGGAAGTCTGATATTGTTTTGCACCCAGTTTCTATTACTGGACTTGAGTTTAAATACTGAGGTCTATCTTCATATTATTATTATTTGTTTACACTTTCAAGAATACTCAGTAACATCTTCTGTGAATTTATAAACTAATGTTTCGGAAATAAGCAGTTCTGCATATAATGTTTGGGTAAAACTGCTTTGTAGCCTACTTTTCTATTCAAATGCATCGGACAACAAGTACTGTTTAGTTACTAATGGAATAATAGGAAGCAGCCTTAATTAGCACCCAGTCTTTAATAAGCAGTTAAACACGTATTTGTAACTATTTCACAAATATCAGCAAACAATACCCAACATTAGATATCATTTTAATAGCTATAATGTCTGGCCTCCGTCTGCAAGGGAAAAAAATCTAAAAAGGAAATGAAAAGTTGAATATATGCCAGACAAACTGGTCCTTAAATAAAGGGTGTATTTATAGCAAGAATTAGAAACTATAGAGCACTCAGACTCCTCTGAAGAGCACAAAAAACTATGCTTAGAGCAGGAGGGAATAGAAATGGCAGGAAGAAGGAAGTTTAATGTTTGGAAAGTGTGTTGAAACTAAATACTAAAATAGTACACCTCCTCTAAGGCCTGCTTCTCTGTTCTACAAAACATAATATTACAATAATGAGCTAAAGCAAAAGCACACACTAGATTACATGTGTGTGTGTGTGTGTGTGTGTGTGTGTGTGTGTGTGTGTGTGTGTGTGTGTGTGTGTGTGTGTGTGTGTGTGTGTGTGTGTGTATGGGTCCCTATTAGCTGATCATGTTTTCAGAAACATGAAATTTATATGGTCAAGATCATATGAGCGCATTTTTGAAAACTCAAAGCTTTGGAATGGAGATCGCCGTACAGTGAGAATTGGGAAATGTACCCTTTTCCTCATTGTAGTACAATCTTGGAGTTGGTATATATAATTTGCAGGGGATGTGGGGGGGTAACAAATGGTAGATTTTTGTGTTTTTTTTTATGTTTGAGTTTTTAGAAACTTGATCATTTGGTCTCGACCATATGAATTTCAAGTTTCTGAAAACTCAGAGATCAGAATATATACAGCATATTGTGAAAATGATAATATTTTACTACAGTGATCACCAAAATCAATCAGTCATGTTAGAAATGAGAGACTGTTGCTGAGACCTAGTACAAGGAAAATCATCTCTGAAAACTGCTCTTTTATGTTTTAGCCTCCTTGTGGGGGATGTAATGGAGACATAAGTAACCGAGGGACATTAAATTCTAGGGAAAATATAATTATGGCGTAATGAACCATACTGTCCTCTTTGACTCTGTATAAAACTGGAAATGAGATCAAATGAATACGAGTTGTTACTAAAGAACTTGTGCAAGTTGAAGGCAGCAGTACAGTGAAACCCAACACAACATTCATAAAGGTGAAATGAGCTAGAAGTCTGACTCATTACAAAAATAAATAAATAACCACAGCGCCACAATGAAACATCAGCACGACACCCATTTGTCTGTATTATTATATAGCATAGCGTGTCAATATTTACTTAAAAAAGTGTGAGCCATCTCTGCACTCTGAATTCACTCAGGAACAAGACCTCAAGATTCGTAATCTTGTTGATCTGCAGTAGCTCCTCCCCCCTCACTTGGAAAGAGCAATCCATTATTTTCTGGGGAGAACAATGAGCTTGGATTTGAAGGTGCTGCTTTTTATCCCATCTGCTTCACATTCAGCAGTGAGTACCTCCAATACTCATTGGAGATCACAGTCACTTGACAAAAAACACCTAACAGCTGTGAACTGCACTTAGGCTTCTCAGAGACCATGGGTGCAACACTCAATGGGGCAGCACCTTCTGATTCTGTAATTCTGATGGGATACTTCAGTGCTTCTGTGTAGAAGGATGGAGAACCCAAGAGAAAAAGTAACCGGGATAAATTATTTGTCTGACAGGAACTCAGGTGAAAACTTGTTATTGGGCATCTGTGCTGCTCACAGATTGCCCAGTCCCTCCACACCACACACTACACAGACCTCAACCTCATTACCACAATCAACAGAATATACAGGAGGGATAGGTTCATAACCCAGAGAATGCCTATGTTATGGAACAGACTTCCCATACATGTCAACCAGAGAACCTCACTGACCCTCTTCAAGAGAAATCTTGATAAGTGGATGGGAAATAGAAAATTCACTCCGGGGATCACTCCAGTGGCTTTACTAGACAAAGGCACTGGGAACTAAGATTAGGTGGCACGATGTCAGGGTAATCCTATGACTTGGCTTGTAAAGGCCCCAGGGCCATTAGCCTAGTACACACCTATGAACCTATGAACCTATATCAAATACTATGTTTAAGCACAATAATGCTGTGAAGTGTACTTGCATCAAAGTATCTGGACTGAGAGTCAGTGATTAACTTTGTAGTCAGTTCATCAAACCTGAGAATGTATGTTCTGTGCTCATGGGTTAAGAGAAGTGCCGAGCTGTCAAATGATCAACATATGCTGGTGGTGGGTCAAGTGGCTAGGAAGATGGCTGAACAAACTTAGGTAGTCCAAATATGTAGTCAGAGAATCCTGGGACTGCCTAGGTGATGTTCTTCTCTGTGATGAGTTCACCTCCAGAAGTGTTTTTCCTGTATACCTGTGTGGTCAGAGATATGCTGTCTCAATGGACACTATGCAAGACTTCAACAGTCGGGGGGAAGCAAGAAGTTAGAGCTAAAAGAGTTCATGAGTAGCACAAATTTTAGAACCTTCTCATGGACATCAGTAGTGAGGGATGCTGCCTGGGTAAAGACAGAGACTTTCTCTGCATTGCCAGAATAAAACGTCCATGGATTCGACTAATAGATACTGACAAGCCAGGAAAATAGCAGCTGTGGAAGTCAATGAAGCAAAGTCATGAGTGTGGAAGGAATGTGACAAGATCATGGAGCATTACTATTGAAAATCCTCAAAGACATTCTGGAAAATCCTTCAGGTCTGGAGATACTGTGCTTTTACTGTTGATGTTATTTTTATTTATTTATTTAGTTGTAAGTGTTCTCCAGGGTAGAGCAGTGATCTCCATAGACCTTTTTCACATTCAGCCCGGGAGTGGGGTCTGGTCAAGTGACTTGCTCAGAGTCACACAATTAGGCAATGGAGGCTGAGGGAATCAAACCTTGCACCTCTGAACCACAGGAAGCAGCTCATTAACAAGTCCTTAATCCTCAAAACGTTTTTTCCCTTGTTAAAAGTTAGCGGAATACTTAGAGGCGCTCTGAATCAGAAGGGTATAACCTCTTCTGAGAAGGCACTGCCAGAACTAGATGAGTGAGATGGGATCAGAGTCAATGCATGACCAACTGTGGCAAGTCTGTGGGACTGGATAACATCCAACCTGCAATGCTAAAATGGCACTGGACATTGTTGGAGCATTTTGGGCACCTTTGTTGGTCTGGAAGGTATGCTCCAGTTATACAGGACATCACATTATTTTGCTTTCTCCTGAAAGGATTTACCAGGGTACTATAAAGGAGACTTTGTGCAAAAGTCAAGGTTCTGTTTCAGGTGAAGAAATGCAGATTCTGCCCTGAAAGTTGAACAGAGGTTCTTTGTCATTGCATGGATATTTAAAGAGATCCTTACTATCAAAATGTTTTTTTTTGACCTAGAAAAAAAAGCCTTTTGGGAAGTGCTGCAAAATTATCAGGTCCAAAGATCATTGCTGCATGCCATTTTATCCCTGTATTTTAAGAGTAATAGTTATACCCACATTCAATGTAGGACTTCACGAAGGCTGTCTCCTGTCACCAACTCTTGTTTCTGTTTTTCAAGCACAAAACATTAGGTTACTATCAAGGTCTAGAGTCTATGCAGTCTAGGAATGAGGGCTGCGTCTTTGTTCAATGCAGCTGATGGTGTAGTCTTGGTATGTTAATTAGCAACTAGCAAAAAAATTTGGTTCTGAAATGGTTGTGGGTACTGCAAATACTAGAAGGCTTTTGATCTGATTGAATCATTTAACTTACTTTAGATTCATGTAAACCGATGCTTTCTACTGTTTACTGAGCTGTTAAAAAGATTCTGTATGCATACACTGAAATCAGTAAGCTCCAAACTTCACTTTATCTTAGATACAGGATAACTGAAGAAAGATGGTTCCCTATCTCCACTTCTACTCAAAGCGACTGTTTTTACAAAATGTAAGATAAGATAATTTATTTAGAATAAGCTGACCATGCTTTATGTGTACCTGTATAAGATAATAGCTGTAAGGTTTTAACAGGAATTAAAAAAAAAAGCTGATATATTTCTGCATATGATTTTTCAGCACAGCTGCTCTACTTCCTCAGATTTATTGAAATGAGAATACAAGAATGAACAATTATGTAACCAACTACTGAGTTATTATAATATACAGCAGGTTACTGCAGTGTTTTATCCTGGCCAGCTATCCAGTAATTACTGGGCAGGGGGTCACCAGTTATTATAGTCCATTAAAATAATTTATTGCCAAGAGTTGTTATTTACAATGAATATGTCACAAAAGGCGTTCTCTTAATATTAGGTTACAAACAACTAAAGGCTATTTTTTTTTTAATCTGAACCAAAAAGAAACTCTGAGGAGCTTGTTTCAGAGAATGGCTTCTGTAGCAGAAACAGACAATAGGAACTGAAGTATATCAAATGACACTAAAGGGAAGAAAACATGAAATGCTTTAATAATGGAAGCTACTGGTACAGTACCCTGGTTTAACTTAAAAATATTTATTTCAAACTGACATTAAGAAACTATTACCAAATATTGTGGAATATGTTAATTGTACTGCAAGACACTGCCTCAAGAGTAAATTAAAAGAAAAAAAAATAAATGAAAAAGTCAATAATTTTATAATTAATGTTCAAGTAATATGTGAAATAATGCATGCTAAGGGTGTGCTGATTCAAGGAATGGTTCAAAGTCGCAGTGGCATTATCTATAAGTTTTACATCAGTGACTTTGGGACCAAGTAAATGAAAGGTGGGTTAATACAAAAGAAAAAGCAGGCATTAGTTACACAGTCTCTCCTAAGAGAAGAGGATGCTCCTCTGCAGGTTGTGTTCTTATATAACAAAAAGAATGTATGACTAGCACGGTTAAAAGTGAAGGATATGCAAGTGGATTAACACAATTGCTTTGTAATTATATCTGCTATACTCCTGTTCTTCTTGCTCCAGTTTCTCCAATCAACGCATCTTTCACTAACACACACTTTTACTACTCCTCGTGCCTGTTTGCAGGAGCTGCTTACCTAGTAAGAGGAGAGACTTCTGCTGAATCAGAGGAGTGGCAGAACTCTAGGCCAGCCTACATTGTCGGAACACATAATGAAGCCCCTGCCAGAATCCACTATCAAATCTATCTACAAGCAACAAAACCAAGTCAGAGGGAACACTGCTTGTATATGTCATATGTAGGCCTAACCCAGATGCTTGCTAATATCAGGGTTGTTTGTGATGTTTGGCAGTTTTACTCTGTAGGCATCATGTAGACCTCAACATAAAGCAGCAATTTCTACCATGGATGCATTAACGAGACTGCTGATCACCTAATGCCATCAGATATTTTATTGATAAATATATATTTTGTTAGTGTTGTCCTTTTCATTTGATTGTTACATTAATTAATTATATAAACATATTCATGAGGAAGACTGTAGCTTTACAGGTAAATTCTTTGTCACATGATTTTTGATTTGCATATTTAAAATGGTCGGTACATTACTTATCAAGCTCTGATGAAGTCTGCTGAAAATTTAATGGATGAAAATGCTTAATTTTTTGTTTTGTTTTAATGAACACGATATTCCAAGACTGTTTTTAATGTTTCGGTCTTGCTTTGGCTGCCGGGGTAACTGGCATTCTTTTTTTGGTGAATCTTTTAAACTATGCATTCACAGCCTTTTGCATTGGACAAGCATCAATCATTGATTAAAGAAAGAATTAATTACATCTTAGTGTCAACAAATGTAAACATGAGAAGAGTGTACCTTATAAACACAACCTCATGCATAAAATAGGCACTTTTGTTTTCACAGATATTTTCCAGAAAAAAAAAATAATTCAACACAAAATTGTTAAAAATTTCAATGCAGAATGAAATAATATTGATAATTAATACTTGTATTCTCTTTAAATCAGGATTGATTGAGCGACACAATGTAGATAAACTTTAACATTTTGTATGGCTGATCTTTTTACATATTCTGTGTCTGTATTATTTGAATCTTAGGTTTACATCTGATATGCTATACAATATACTGTTTCATTGCATGTTAGGAGAAGTTGTGTTTTTTATTAATAGTTTCCAACATAAGCTGTATTACTATATTCATCACATGATGGTGCTATCAGGCAATGAAAGGATTTATCCTGTTCAAGAAAATAAGTTATTTATTTTATATTTAACTATTCTTACTTTTTTTTACTCTAAGCTTTTTATAATGTCTTCAGTCATTTTAAGGGGGTCTCAGAAAGTATTCATGCTGGAGTGATTATAAATTGTTCTTTGAAATATACTGAATTTTTGGGAATTAATCTGGCATACGACTATGGTTTTAATTTATATAAAGAAGGAAAAGGTTTTTAGTGCTACTATACTACAGAAGTCATGGTTAATGGTGAAACTTGTCTGTTTTTTTTTGGGGGGGGTGAATAAAACTTAATAAAATAACCTTCTGCATTGCTTTCTTGTGTGCTGGTGATGGAGTAGGTTTGTCTGATTGTGTCATCAAGTGTGTGCTTGCATGCAGGCATGTGAAAATGTGTGTCTGTCTGCTGTGTACAAGTATGTGTGTGAGGGAGAGTTTAATAATTCTTATTGTTCAGAAAATACATGTTAATGCAAAACCTACTATATTAACAATTTAAGTGAATAGTTATAAATTGTCTTTGATTTTGTCCCACCATTATTTTAGGCTACGTCCAGAATCTGAATTCAGAAGTATGCCAGAACTCACACACACACACACACACACACACACACACACACACACACACACACACACACACACACGCACACATATCATGGCAAAAGTAAAAAAAAAAAGAAGGCATGTATATTGTGCTGTGTGCAGTGTCTACTGCTACCATTGCCTACTACATGTGTGTGTGTGTGTGTGTGTGTGTGTGTGTGTGTGTGTGTGTGTGTGTGTGTGTGTATATATATATATAGTCTAGTCACATGACTACTAGATTGGAGACTGCTGGGAAAGCACAGGCAATCATTTGCGAAGGGTAACTGACTGCAGCTGCTTAGACTGCATAGTTCTCAGTAGTCCCTATCATAGCAATACAAGAATAGAGATTGCTGATTCAGTGCTGTGACTGGTTGCTAAGGACAGTCAACCGCAGGCACTTGGATGATATAGTATATGGTTTGGCTTTCCATGTCCTATTTCTGTGATAAAAAAAAATGAAACGTCCACTGCACACATTTAATAGAGTTATTTGTTCAAGGCAGAGTTAGTTCTTGTCAACACCCATCCACCTTCATAGGCATACTTCTCAATCTCTTACTGCAAGAAATATTGACAAAGCCTAAAATAATGAGTGGACAAAGGCTCAAAAATGGAAATATTTTAAATCTTGCTCTTATAAACTTAGAGAGTTGCTAAAATTATATGATTTGTGTTAGCATGTATTTTCTGAAAGATATGAAGTTTGAAATTCAAATGTATTCCATTACTTAGTGGCTTCAGTTATCAGTGACTTGCCAGAAAACCACATTTTATGAGGAACTAACCAAAAAAATGAGGGAAAAGTCTAGACATTCTGAGAAAAACTGGATAGTTGAGAGACATGCTTATAGGACACCTCCTGCCTCCAGAAACAGAAACAAGTCAGAACAGGGATAAATTTATGGGTGTCTATTTAATTATCAAAATGTGCCTTAAATCAAACTTATCACTCTTTTTTTTGTAACATATGCCTGAAATGGGGGCCAGCGCTGAGTAATAATTTTGCCCCAACTATGTCTTACTTGTTTGTGATGGAGATTAAAGACTTTAGTTCAAGTATGTGTGGAACCATTTGGTTTTGTGGAGGAGTCTGAATTCAAAGAAGGCTGAGTCATTAGTAACACAGAATAGAATGAATCTTTATGAGATAGAGTATAAGCAGAGGGGTTCAAACCTGTGTTGGGAGCTGAAGATCTTCTTATTTTGCAACATCTGGTGTCTTTGCAGCTGAGCAATGTGAGCGGACAGATGCATGCAAAAATTTGCATTATATTCTACCCTTGGTCTGATCAGGGTAGAGTATGAAGGAAAGAGAAACCATTTTGACTTGGATGAAATGCCTTTTATTAATTATTAATGTGGTTAGAAAGAATGTTTTCCTGATTAGTGTTGGTGGATGGTGGACAAAAGATGGGGAATTGTCTGCAAGGGTGTTGAGATCTCTGATGACTATATCATTCAGTAGTGGGGTACTGTCTATAACATAAGCTGTTGTCATTTTTTGTTTACCAGAGGTGGCAAGACTGTACTTCGTTGAACACCACTTACACCCATTTCCTAACATACCATAAATTTGTATTATTTAGACCCTGCTTGCATGCTACTCACACCCATTTGCTAACCCACCACTAATCTGTATAATTTAGCTCCTGCTAGTATCAGCTGCTGAGTAAATGAGAGCACCCAGTTTGCAGTTAGCAAATTTAGTAAGAAATGTTTCTGGGTTAGTATTATGAAGATCCAACAAGCAGATACTAAACAGAAAGGATCCCAGTACTGAGCCCAGAGGAATGCCTCGAACCACCTTTTTGCTTTATGAGGTGGCACCTACTACCTTTAACTATGTGGGATCTACCAATCAGCTAGTTTGCTACCTGTCTTACAATATAAGGGTCTCTTTTAGGCATGTAAGCTTATTTTGAATACCCACATGAAGAATACTGCCAAAGGTCATGTCTAGCTCTGGCTACAGTGTATGAACAGCACAGTGACTTTCTGAAAGAGCTTTACTAAATTAAGTAGACAATCTTCTTGTGATAAAACTGTATTGTTGTGAGTCTAGAGCTGTTTATGCTTATATTGAAACTTGTGAAGTTAGATATAAACTAATACATTGCATGGCTTTGCAAATTGCACTTGTTAGACTAATGGGTCTATATTTCCTAAGATCTGATGGGGGGTCCCTTAAAGGAGGGGCATAATGATAGCCATTTTCAATAACTCAGGATGATACCCTGTAGCTATGCTTAAGATGGACTTTTTTATGGGTCAAAGAATTTATGAATATCTTTTGACTGTATGTTCATTTCAATTTGTGTTCTACTTTTCTCTTCCTTGTGGCAACTTTCAGATATTGGATGAGATTTTTATAGAATGTGAGCAGAGTCTGGTGTATTATATGCCTTAATTATTTTTTTCTTTTATTTTTATTTATTTTATTTATTTATTTATTGACATTTGTTAACCGGGTTTGTCCAACTGGGCTTGTGGCCCATTTTCAGTGGAGACCCGAGGAGAAAATCTCCAATAGTACATTTTAAACAAGTACAATTTTAAACAATATTGATATAATAGCAGTTATAGCAAAAAGATTCACATATGCTGAGTTACATGCATAAAGTTAAAGTTGCATTAAAAAGAAGCTAAGTAACAATTTTACATTGATATAGTTCAATAGGTCAACAATAAACATTTTTTGCTTGTATAAAATTATGCAAATACATTGTAGACACATTGGAGAGAGAGGTGTAATGAGGTACTAAGTATGGTCCTTTTGAGGGTATATAAAGGGAAGGAAGACTAGGTAGGGTCATGGCAAGGGCAGGTTCTGGAATTGAGAAAATAAGCTTTTAGTTCATTTTTAAAGTGTGAGGTGTGGGAGATTGAATGTAAGTCAAGGAGAAGTTTGTTCCAAGCATGGGCAAGGGAGTGTTTGTAGAGTAGTTTGCCTACTGACCTTTTTGGGTGGTAGATATCAAGTAATTGTTGGTTAGAAGTACGGAGGGTCTGGGATGGGATGTAGATGGAGACTAAGGAAGATAGAGATGGAGAGAAGGAGGGTTTATAAAGAATAGAGTGCAGCATATGAAATTGATAAGATAGCAGAAATTGGGGAAGTTCAAGCCATTGAAGAGAGTCTAAAGAAATGCAGTGGTGTGAGTTGTATGGGGAGTTAGAAATGAATCTGGCTATTTTATGGTAAGTCTGTTGGAGTTTGTTTAGAGTGGAGGTCTGGATATTGGTAAAAACTGGGGCGGTGTATAAGAGGGAGGGGAGGAGGAGTGCCTGGCCCAGGGTAAGTCTAGATTCAGGGGTTAGGAATCTTTTGTTTTGATACAGCAGACCTAGTTTCATGTTTGTTTTTTTTATACATTGGAGTATGTGTAGGTTGAACTTTAGTTCATCATCAATAATGACCCCTAGGTGTTTTGTGTGGGTATCAGGTTGGATAGTTGTATTGTTAGAAGATGTAATAAAAAAGGAGGTTTTGTGATGAGAAAGAGAACGGGGAAGGAAAAGTAGGAGTTTGGTCTTTTGGAGATTTAGAATCAATAGGTTGTGAGAGAGCCATTGTTCAATGGATAGTAGGGCCTGTTGGGTCAGGGAGTATAGTTCAGGAATGTTATTTGAGATGGATATAAGTGTGGAGTCATTGGCATACTGAATAAGGGAGGATTCTTTGCATGAGGTGTAAAGATCATTGGTGAAGATGTTAAACAAGAGGGGTCCCAAGATGGAGCCTTGGTGAACATCAGTGGAGATGGGAAGGAAAGGTGAGGAGGATGAGAGCCATTTGACAGATTGTTCCCTGCCAGATAGGTAACTATTAAACCAGGCAAGTGTGGAGGGGGATAGGTGGAGATTTGTGAGTTTGGATAGTAGTAGAGGATGAGAGACAGTATGGCGAGATCTAGAAAGAGACAGGAAATGAGTTTATTGTTGTCTAGGGCCTCTGCAATGATATGAGTGAAGGAGAGGAGGGCAGTGGTGGTGCTGTGGTGAGGACGAAATCCATGTTGGGTAGGGATAAGTAAATAGTGTGTGAGGAGGTGATTGAGAAGCTGTGAGTGAATACATTTTTCTAATATCTTGGAGAGGGGGGACAGAATGGCAATGGGTCGGTAGTTTGAGGGGTCAGTGGAGTTTCCACCTTTATGAAGAGGGATAGTGAAGAAAGATTTCCAAAGGGTGGGGAGAGTTGATTCCAGAATAGATTGATTAATTAATATAGATATAGGATAGGCAATTGAGTCAGCAGCAAGTTTGAGGAATGTAGGAGATAGATTGTCAGTGGAAGGAGAGCAAGGTTTTAGCTTGAGTAGTAGAGATTTGATGTAAGTAATGGGAACTGGCTCAAAAGAAAACAAAGTTGTGTTAGTGAGACTTGGAGGACTGGGTGTCAAAGTAGAGTTTGGCTTAGAGGTTATCAGATTTTGGATGGAAGAGATAAAGTGTTTATTCAGGAGGGTAGCTGTTTCCTGAGAGGAAGAGTTAGGTATGGGGAGGGAATAGAGGGCTTTCCAGGATAGAGGATGTTGTTGAGAGTTGACCAAAATTTTAGAGGATTGGATTTATTGTTAAGCTGAGCAGAGCTATAGTATCACTTTTTGCCATTAGTTGTATGTTTTTTTTGCAAGTTTCCTCAGTTGCCTGTATTTTTGAAGAAAAGGTGGTTGTTTAGTTTTAGTCCAGGTTTTCCAAGCACAATCTCTGATCTTCCTAGAGGGAGCTAAGGAGTTTAGAGTATTCATGAAGATGCTATTGAAAGTGCTTACAGCATCGTTTAGGAGGAGGTGTTTTAGGATGGACCAATCTGTGTTGTGGAGAATGGAGTTAAATTGGGATGAACTGAAAGTTGATAGTTTTCGACAGTCTTTGATAAGGTGGGGTTTAGGAATATGGGAGTAGTGTCTTAAGATGGTGGTAGGGAAATGATCACTGAGGGAGTCAGGTAAGGTGGTGGGATTGTGGTACTGGTGGAGGGAATTGGTAAGGATCCAGTCTATGATGGGGCTGGAAGTGGAATTTTTATGGAAGCGAGTGGGAGATGTTATAAGTTGGTGGAAGCCGTGTAGGTGGATACTGAGTTGGGGGGAGTCAGTTATGAGTTTGGACCAATCAATGTTGACATCACCAAGGATAAGTTTCTCATATGGTATGTTGTGGGAGAACCAGGATTGGATGTTTTCAAGAATGGGCAGATTGTTACCTGGAGGAAGGTAGATAAAGGCAATTGCAAGTTTTTTGTGGGTATTCAGATGGCAGTTAAGGATGACGATTTCAGCTGGGAGGAAGTCAGGAATTGGGGAAGGATATGGTGAGAGGTTAAGGTTGTTTGAGTAGAGGATGGCCACACCACCATCTTTTTTTATAGGTCTATCAGATCTGAAGATATTATAACCTGGTGGGAGAATTTAACTATTTGAGATTTGTGGCTTGAGCCAGGTTTCATATAGGGAGAGGATGTGAGGGGTATTGAGAGCTATCCATAAGTGCAGCTCAGTGATTTTATTTGCTAGACTCTGAATATTCAATGAGTAAATAGTTAAGTATTTGGATGGAGATGATTGTTGTGACTGAGGTTGGTGACTGTTAGAGGAGTAAGATGGGGCAGTGTAGAGGTAGTTTTAGGGAGAGAAGAGGGGCCAGGGTTGGGATGGATAACTCCAGAACAAAGTAGGTTTTTAGTGAGGAGAGAGTGTGTAGTAAATGCTAGATGGAGTTTGTATAGTTTTGACTTAGCTTTGTGGGAAGGCTTAAAAACCTGTATTATGGATAGTTTATATAGACTTGAGGTAGAGGTAGTAAAGAGATTAGGGGAGATAGTAAAAGATGAAGTAGTTGGATATATATTGTATGAGTGAGAATTTGGTGAACATAGGAGTGGGTCAGAGAGATTGGATTGGTAAGAGGTAGAGATAGAGAGAATAAGGAATAGTGTAGAAGATATTAGGAAATAATACATGTTGGAATAAAATATGGTCAGATAGAGTAGGTAGAGACAGTGGTATAGAGGAAGTGGTGTTGACAAGATTGACAGATTATTAAGGTGGTTGTGGCAATAAGCAGGAAGTGGAATTGTAGTGGCTAGTGGGACAGGAAGGGGAGGAATAGTTAGGTATAAAAGTAATTGTAATGGAGGTGGGTGGGAATGGGGGTAGGGTAGGGTAGCGAAGTGAGCCAGAGTGTAGCGAGGGCGAATGGAGTGGTTTATTATACAGCTTATTAATGTTGCATTCCACCAATATGGCTTATTTTAACATTCCCCACTATATTTGGTACTCATTGCGACAACTTGGTTTATGCTGCTTCTTAGACTGCAGTAAAATTTATTTGCATAACTGATAGTTGAGACTACATGACAGCTGGAAATTTTGCATTTGAATTTTGGAACTCATCATACAGTTTTAATAGGTTAGTCTTTTCAAGTCCATGAATTCTGAGGAGCTTGTTGTGGTGGGCTTACCTGCATTAACTTTGTTACTCTGGCCATGGGTTGAGTGTTAGGAATACTGTATGTGCTGGCCTAGCCTCCCTGAGTGCAAAGGATGACTGTTACTTTGTGGACCACCTGAGATGTTATGGTATAGAGACTTGTTAGTGCTACATATCGTTATTTGTGTGAATGAACCTGTGAGACTACTTGCCATGGTGAAGCACACATGCTTGGTGCTGAATACTGGCATTGGTGTGGGTGAAGTTCTGGGACTGGCTGCTGTGATGTGGTGCACACACACTTGGTGCTAAATACCAGCACTGGTGTCAATGGACATCTGTGAGTCTGACTGCCATGATTAGGCTTACAGGTTTCTCACAATACTTCCTTGTAAGTGAAGTCTTCCTGCTGTTAAACAGATTTATTGCACTGCAGCACAGTAAATAAAACCCAGTCAATGCAATGTGGCCAAAGAGATAATGCACTGAAGTTCCAGCTTATGGCATTTTATAGGGGTTGCAGTGTGGTTTTAAAAGTATAGTTCAGTGCTCTGACATAACATCCCCAGTAAAAGGTATAGGTATGGGTTAACACAAACATCTACAATTATGGTAAGTGTGACACAACTGTACTATGTTCTTCACAGTCAGTGCTGCAGTACTGATTCTAGGGAGAACTTCTAAGGCTACTACTTGGGTGGCATGTTTTCTGATAAGGCCTGAGTTAGCAGGTTCTGCAGAATGGCAGTAGAAAAACCTGGCCTAGCCTTGGAGGCGTTTCCTAAATGGTAACATTTACTAAACTTGCATACAGATGTCCATGTAGCAGCTTCCAGGATGGCCAGGGTAGGGACACATTTAAGAAAGGCAGTGCAGCTGCCCTGTGTCTGGTAGTATGGGATCTGACATAGGGTACTAATAACTTACCATGATGGGCATAACAGAAGGTAATACAGTTGGATATCCATTTTGAAATGGTCTGCCTTGTTTTTCTTCTGCAAAGGTAACTATCAGTTGATCTGCCCTATTAGGGAACTTTGTCCTGCCTAGATAATAACTGATCGGTTGGTGTACATCCAAGGAATATAGGATTTACTTAGCTTTGTTCTGTGCATTTGGAAAGCACACAGGTAAGTGAATAGCTTGATTCAAGGAGAGTTCTGATACTATTTTTTAGAATAAAAGAAGGGTTAGCTCTAAGATAAACCCTGTCCATACAAAGCACCATGAAACATCCTTTACACAACAGGGCTTGTAGTTCTGAGATCTGCCTGGCTGAAGCGATAGCTATGAGTAGCATGGTATTCCAAGTGAGCATCCTTAAAGAAGCAGAAACTGCTGGCTCAAAAGGTGGTAAGGCAAGTTTTTATAATACATACTTTAAATCTCAGGTGGGGCAGGGTTTCTCCTGGGAGACTTGAGATGCATGACCCCTTTTAGGAATTGTTTCAGGTGATGGTGAGAGTAGACGAAGGTAGAAACAGGTCAGACATGCAGATATGGTGAAAGCATACACCTGGAATAAGAAAGTCCGTGTTGAAACAATCCTGAAATGTATTCCAGCACTAGATTAATGTCTGAATGAGGGGCACTAATGTCGGTTTTTGCACCAAAATAAAAACTTTTCCATCTGGATAAGTAGGATTTTCTGGTAGTCTATTTTCTTGCCTCTCTCAGGATAGATAGTACTTCTGTAGAGTAGTTTGCATTATTAGCAGTCAGAAGCCAACCTTAAATGCTGCTAATTTGATGGTATTCATGTGAGGATGAATGACAGACTCCTTTTGCTAGATGAGTAGATCTAACACCTATTGATGAATGTAATATCTCCCCATTCCTGAGAGTCAAGAGGTGGGAGAACTAACATTGCCTCAGCCGAAAGGGGGCTATGACTATCATACTCGACCTGTCTGACCTCATTTTCATCAGTACTCTGTGAATTAGAGATAGTGGTGGAATGGCATATAGAAAGAGTTTTGTCCATTTGAAGGAGAAGAGATCCATTCTCCAAGTCCCTGTCTGTATTGTTCTGAAGCAGAATGTTTGTAACTGTCTGTTCTTTTGAAAGGAAAAGAGGTCTATACTGGGGTGACCCCATTGATTGGTATGGAATAGGAAGGTCTCTGTTTTCAGCATCCACTCATTGGGGTCCAGAAGATTCTTGTTCAAAGAGGCTGCTACAGTGTTGTTCTGACCCAAGATGTAGGATGCCATACGTGTCAATTGTAAATCTTGTGCCAAAAGCCAACTTTTCATTGCAAGACTGTATAGTGGGTAAGAATGGGTTCCCCCCTGCTTGTTTGTGTACCACATGATCATGGTGTTGTCTGTCCAAATGTGTAATAATCCTGGGTTTTGTTTGTATCGAGCATATCTTTTTGATTTATATGCAGCTTTCTTTGCTCCAGAGTCCAGACACTCTCTAACCTCAGGAGGCCTAAGGGTGCTCTCTATGCAATATCTGAGCTGTCTCTGGTGATAGTTTTGTCTGCTTTTAGCATGGAAGTATTTGCTCCCGGGTTCTGTAATATGGTATTTTTCCACCATAGTAGTTCTCTCTTCTATCATGGGAAGGAGGGGCACTATGGTTTCCAGAGTTTGAGAATGCTGTTCCCAGGTGTTTTTTTTTTTCAAGAACCACTGGAGTTTTCTCATGTGCAGTTTTGCAAAGGGGACCATTAAAATGCAGGATGCCAAGGGTCTTAGGTATTCCTTTGCAGAGCTTGTCTGCTTTGGATGTAGCCTGACTAGATAATTTATGAGGTAGAATACCTTGTCCTTGGGAGGAAGGCTGTTTGTTGCACTGAATCTATAAATGGACCCAGGAAGAGAATTCTTGTCCGGGGCTGAGTTTGTGACTTGCGGAAATTGAGAGTGAGGCCTATCTTCTGGGAGCAATCCATGGTGATATGTAAGCCCACTTTGAGTTCTGTAATGAATTGTGCTTGGATGAGGCAGTCATCCAGGTAAGGGTAAAGCACAAAACTGGAAATGTAACCCTGCTGTCATGAATCAAAGTTGAGATAGGGATGTGCAGGTAGGCATCCTTTAGGTCTAGCATGATCATGCAAGTGCTTTGAAAAATCATACATAGCAGTTTCTGAAAGGTCAGCAGTTTGAATTTTGAGACATAAATGAAATTGTTTAACTTTATCTGGTCTAAGAATGGCCCTCAAGATGCTTCTTTTCTTGGGACAAGAAACATTCTTGATTAAAATGCTGTGCCCTCTTCCCCTTTAGGAACTGGTTGAATGTACCCTTGTTGTAACAGATCTAGCAAGATTGGAGGGAAAAGATCCTCTTGCTCTTTTCGGAGAATTAGCATACCTCCAGGCTGGTTAAACAATGGATCCATCCCAATCTGGCTTTAAGAGAAAGTCATGCCTATTTTACCTGGTAGACTTCGTTGAGAGGGATACCAAGGCAATGGATGAGGGTAAAACAGTGCATACTGCATTTCTTGATCTGGCTAAGGCATTTGATAAAATACCCCACTCAGGCATTGTTGTCAAGCTCTCTGAGCTAGGTGTAAATCCTTACATGACTTGTAACACCTTCACCAAGAGACCGGTCACCAGTGAAATACCCCAGAGCTTGGTGTTGGGGTTACTGCTGCCTGACATCTATTTCTCAGAAGTCAAGGCTAATGTTCGCAAAACTTGCATATGACTGTAAATTGGAAGCTGTTATAGACTCTCCCTAGACACAAACATCTTGCAAGTGGGCTTAACACAGACAAATGACAGGTGCTGAAGACATGGCCTAAAACTCAATGCCAAAAATTGCATTATAATGCCCTTTGGGAAATTATCAATGCATGTTAATTACTTCATCGATAAAATGCCCCTAAGAGTCAATGCAATAGTAAAGGATCTGGGGACATATGTAGACAACAATTTAGTCTTTGGCCAACATGTAGCTCAGATAATAAGAAAATCACTCTATGCTGTGCAACTTATAGTAAGAGTAGGACATCCATCTCCAAGGATGTTGTAGTACTACTCTACTCGGCCCTTGTCAGACCTATCAGTGAATACATTCCCCCCTTTGGCATGTATCTAAACAAACACTTGGAACAGTTGGAATGCCCACAAAGGTTTCTCACCAACAGAATTCAGGGCATGAAAACCCTGTCCTACACTGATCGCTTAAAGGCTCTGTCTCTATATTCTGAGGATTCCTCAGACCCAGCCCTGATGGATCTGTTGCATATTTGCAAAGCAAACAGCATCATAAATGCTAGATATAGGGATCTGAACTTTACTTGTGACATAAACAGAACACACTGGAGAGACATACGAGTCCCATAGGATCCCTGAACTATGAAATAGGATCCCCATCCATGTAAAACAGAGTTCATCCCTGATCTTATTCAAACAAAGCCTTGACAATTGGATGGGACATCATAAATTTCCCCCCGGTCTGGCCCCTATGTCTCTTAAGGAGAGGCCTTCAGTCAGAAAAGTATTATCCTAACTAACACTGCCCCCCCTACAGATCCTTAGCTACCTGTCTACTAACATGCTCCCTCCTCCCATATGATACTTGGGACCCAAACTGGGGTGCGAGGTTAGGCTTGTAAGGGCCCTAGTGGTTATTAACCTAGTAACAACCTATAAACCTACAAAATCATTCAACCTGATAAAAAAATGAAGGAAGAATTGTTACATAGAAAATAGGTTCACTGGCAAGATGCAGCTTGGAAGTGGATGACTTGATGGTAGAGAGGAAATTTGATATTTTGTGTATCCAGGAGGCAAAGAAGAAGGGAAGCACAGCAAAATCTCTTGGCCGGAGATCCAGGGCATGCTATACAGAGAGAGGGCAAACTTGAAATGGTGTGGTAACTCTGGTGAGATTAATCACAAGACAGAATCAGTGACAGATTCATGACAGTCACACTCCAGTGTAAAGATCCAGCAGCCTTCATAATCTTAGCGCATATGCTTATACGCTATAAACAGGGCTGTGATGGCTAGGAAAAGACGGCTCAACTTGGCCAAAGCTTTTGCCACAATTCCCCACTCAGGCATAGCAGAAAAGCTAAATAAACTGAGAATAAACCCATGTGTCACCCAGTGGATTGCCAACTGGCTCACAAATAGGATGTAAATAATCAAAATAGGGGAAGTAACTTCCACAAGGAGACCAGTAACCAAGTTAGTCCCATAGATTTCTGTGCTGGGACCTCTAATGTTTGCCATCTACTTTTCTGAGGTAAAAGTCAATACCAAAGGGCTCTGGCTGACTAAGTTTGTAAATGAGTGCAAGCTAGGAGCAGTCATTGAATCTCCAAATGACTTGACCATTATGCAGGAGAGTTTATCTCAAATAAATAACTGGTGTCAAAATCATGGTCTGAAACTAAATGTCAGCAAATGCATTATTATATTCTTTGGGAAGTCATCTACCCCAGGAAACTGCCACATTGAAAATGCACCCCTAAGATTTGACACAGTTGTTCAGGATTTGGAAACATATGTGGACAGTGACCTAACTTTTGACCAGCATGTGTCCATTGTTGTAAGAAGGACCTTATATATTGCACAGCTTATCAACAAAGGAGTTGTGTCTATATCTAGGGATGTCATTGTCCCCCTTTACTCAGCCCTCATTAGGCCAATCATTGAATATAATGCTCCTTTTGGCATGAATCTGTCCAGAAATATGCAAAGACTGGAATACCTACAGAGATACCTTACTTAAAGGATACAAGGCCTAAACAACATGTCCTACATGGACCGACTCAAAGCCCTGTCACTAAATTCGGTATCCTGCAGACTGCTAAAAGGAATACAAGGCACCCTCTGAAACATTACTGGTGGATTTATTGCACATAATCAAGTCAAATGGTACCAGAAATACTTGGTCTAGGGATTTAAACCTTTTCTGCAACATCAGCAGGATGGTTTGGAGGGACAGGTATATTTATCAGTGGCTACTGCCATATCCACATAAAACAAAGTTCATCCTATCCGTTTTAAAGTACAACTTACATAGATCTATGGAAAGGAAACAGATAATTTACCCAGGACTGCCCAGTGTACTACTAATGGACAGATGCAGGTCCTAAATACTTTATTCCATGCTTAGGTCTCCTGAAATTATCTATGGTACAATCCCAGTTATTCTGATCAGGGGTACGATATAATTATTGACCATGGGATGTGTCTAGAACCAAATGGCTCAGGTTATTTCCTGCCCAAAAAAAAAGAAATAAGCTAGACTTAAAATGGCCATTAAGGACAGCTAGCCTAGTGCTTACCTATAAGCCTATGCATAAATTTGTACCATTTCCAGAAAAAATATATTTTTCAGTTGTAACATGGAATACCATGCTTTCAAGCAGCTAAATCAGAGGTATGCTGCACTGGAAGTGCTGGGATTAGAAATGCAGTCATAAGCATGTTTTGTAGCTGAATACTATGCTATCAACTAAAAGCCTTGTAATACTGTTAGACGTGGACAAAGATATAGCCTCTAGCATGAGTTTGTGCAACCTTTCTGCTAGTCTGACATTTTGCATTATACTGTTGTCATTGTGGGTGCTGTGGTGAACTTCTTCTCAATACAATAAGTACAACACAGCACAATAAGTAAAACAATGACCAAAAATACTTCTTTGCTGAGGTTTCAATACATTTGATATAAATATGCTCCCTATTTCATCAAAAAACATGTCTAGATGTAGTGTGCTGTGGCTACAATGCCATGCCTTCAAGTGTGTCAAGCTATATAGTAAAATGTGCTGCACTAGACTTCTTGAGGTTAGAACCACAGCTTTAGGTGTTTCATAGCTAAACACTGTCGTTGTTACTGAAAGTTCCACAATTAAATCACAAAGAAAGACAGAGATATAGCCTTTCAAAGGCAGGTTCCAGTTGCTTTAGCTCATAGCCTTTAGTCCCACAGTCTGACATTTTGCTTAATAGGCTAAATACAATAATGGACAGAGACACATATTTACTGATGCACCAGCACATCAGAAGTATAAATCCTCTTTACCTCTCCTGAATACAGAAAGGTTTTCGTCAATGTGGATATAACACCTACTTAACTGCAATATAAGAAAAAAATATATGTGCCTTTACAGCTGGAATTCCTAATTGCATTTTGTACTATTTGATATAGTATCCTGAACAAATTGCTGTAATACTTTGTATGCTTACAGTGAAAAGGTTCTTTATTATTAGATACCACCAGTAGTCTCGTGTAGTTATTTGCAGACAGCCATTTCAACGGCACAGTGGGCTGAAGCCCTGAAAGTGATCCAGATAATTAAGACTACTTTTTGCAAACTTTGAACTGCAAAAGCTAGCTGAGGTTTGTGAGAGTGGAAGGAGGCAGTGGGATCCATCCTGGTGGAGGAAGCAACACATTTTGTTGAGATACTTGTTCTCACTGTAGAATGGGGAGGATATATGTTACAGCAGTATGGCAAGTAGCCATGATGTACATTCCCAACAAGCACCATGGGCTGTAGACAGTTGCTGAGGATGCAAAGAATGTGTGCTTGGAGGCCTTGCATTGTAATCATTCTGCTTGCTGAGCTTCAGAGTGTGGTATGGGGGGTAAAGGCATTTGTGCAGAAAACCCTAATAGTTACCTGGATGATAGCCTCCTGTGACCATTTCTCACTCATTATGAACAAATAGGAAGATTGGTCACCAGGAGTGTTGATAGTTGATGGTTAACAGATAGATTGTGGAAAACAGAAAAAAATATTTTCTTACAGATGGGCAAAAAACTGGAACAAGTAAATAAAAATATATATGTTAAGAGATTTTTAGCACAGAAGAAAAAGCAATAATTGTTTAGTTGATCTGACATATTATACTACTTCAAATCACTGACACTGAAAGAGTTCTGAACCAGAAAGAAGTTTACATTTGTAGCAATAAGAGCAAGAAAAAAGTATGCATGAGTACCTAAGAGTTCAGGAATGCTCATGAATGGTAGCCCGTTTGCTAGTGAAGACAGTAATTATTAATATTCTATCAAACAGATATCAAATGAGACACAAAGTGCAGTCTGGATATTAAATACCCTGCCACCTTACAGTGTTGTACTTAAATCTAGGTGATCAAACAGCAAATTTGCATATTTTATTAAGAAGCCTCTGCATCTCCTCAGTATTAGCGATAGATGTATTCATTAGTAACACATTAAGTAGTCAGTAAGAGAAGAAGTCTAGGAATCGCTACGTCAGCTTCACTGGTGAAGATGCTTAAATAAATGTTCCATGAAGTTGACTGGAAAGCTTTATTTAAAGTGTCTCTATATGATGGGAGAACTATAGAAAGGGGAGAAAGCCAATTTCCTGGATGCCTAAATATTGATTTAGTTTTATAGGCTTAGATGAGAACTGGCTAATGGACCATGAAACAGTCACCAACCTGAGATTTATTTATCAATTATTTATTTACATGTGTTTACTAGGAAAGTATGACTGGGTCAGAAACCCCTTTTCAGCTGAGACTCAGGTAGAAAAGCTCCAATAAAGTTGCATTATAAAAGGTAGAGTACATCTCAAATTAGCAGCATACATATTACAGCAGATAAATAGAATATATTGTAGAAAACGTACTGCATTCACATATATGGATCACAGCATGCATTCATAAGACTCAATACAGGTAAGAATACATCTGGATATCACAGCAGCATAATATGACAGAAAAGTATAGTACAACACAGGTATCATGCATATTTCATCAGAGGATAGTAATATGTACAATTAAGGGTTGCAGACAAGTTAGGACATTCCAAAAATATTTTATATAGAAAGAAAAATAAATAGTATGTGCAAATTATTCATAGACACATAGGGGTAGAATTAGTATCAGGTGTCAGGTAAGTTTAGTCTAGTAGGTCAGGGCAGTAGTATATTAACAATAAATCTGTCGGGTGTCAGATGTAGTCAAAGCTGGTTAAAGTAAATGAAACACTGAAGGAGTATATCAACTGAAATAACAAAAGGCTTTAAAAAATAGAAGAAGCATTAACTAGTTAATCAGATGAGCTCATAAACCTGCAAAAATCAAAGGTCAAAATGAAGAAAAAGCTGACAATGTGAAACTTCTCAAGAAGAGCTGTTTCAAAAAATGTTAGTGTTTTAAGATAGAGTATGCAGAGAAAGGGTATGTGTGTGTGTGTGTGTGTGTGTGTGTGTGTGTGTGTGTGTGTGTGTGTGTGTGTGTGTGTGTGTGTATATATATATATATATATATATATATATATATATATATATATACACCAACTCGAGATTGCAGTACAGAGGGGAAAGGGCAAATTTCCTGATACCGACCTTAATGAGATCTCAGTCAGAATAGTTCAACAAATGGCATACTCAATAAAATGCCATTCAAAATGCCATTCAATTATATAAATCTTTGATGAAATAAGGAGCTGCAGAGAAAACATGAGATTTTCTGCTGTACCAGAGAAACTGGAAGGGGCAAACTGTATTAATATTATTAAAGCACAAATAAGCAATTGGGCTGGTATTCTGCAGCACGACTGGTCAATTGAAAGAGCACAGAGTGCATGTTTCAAACCTGGCCATGAGAAAGCATCCAAGGTCTGTATTAAAAAAAGATGCAATCATACCAGAAAAAACAGTTGATCCTGACAAAGCTATGGCAGAAGGGCAAAGTATTCAAAATTGGAGACAGTGGAGTGTTTGAAAAATTATTATTCATTGTACACCAGGCAGAAGAGAAGCCAATTTATTCCAGCAACTGGGGAATGTAGAGAAGCAGGTGTGCGATTCAAGCTGCTATATCCAGCTGTTTTCAGGATATTTTTTTCCTGGAGAATCAAAGACATTTATGATGCAGAACATGCAAAGGAGGAAATACAAGTGTTTCTCCAACAAAAAGTGAGCCATCAAACAGAAGGGGGTTCTGCTTCTCATTCTTCTAACAATAAAGCTGATAGAGAGACTTTGCCAGTGAAACCATTTCCAATGTTCAAAAAGAAAATGTTTTAGAGACAGAAAAAAGCACAGGACTTGACCAGATGAATCATGAGTAGCTTGGACTTGAACCAATATCTGGTGTTGGGAGATGGGAAAGCAGGAAGAAGAACAGCAATGCTGAAATTAGTGAATAAATGAGAGATCATAGAGTATCAATCACATTTATGAAATATGGCTTTGCAAGAAAAAGTGGCTGAGAAAGACTGCACTTTGCTGACTTTGTAGGTGGACTGTAAAGCATATACCCATTCATGTCATTACAGTTTAGAAAAACATTAAAAGGAGAAAAAGTAACTATAAATAAAACAATCTTTTGTTCTTAGTATTTGCATAAACTATTTCATTATATAAACTGCAAAAGAGGATCCCATGTGAAGTAAATTTGCACAGTATGTAGTTAGGGGTATCTTAAAGGCAGGGTGTGGGAGGTTATTCTTTTCAGTGATAGCTGAATATAATAAAGATAAAGAAAAATAGGCATTACAATGTAAAAAGAGAAGAAAGGCTGTAATCTTGGGAAGCTGGGTGGGGGTGGGATATAAAAGAGCAATGATTATATTATATACATAGTTCAGATGGTTTCTCTTATTTTTGCTTAGCTGAATGTTTGGATTAATGCCCCTAGCTAGTGTTTTACAAAGCAAGTAGACTTGAAAAATGAGATAAAATGATGAATGCCTAAAGAAGTGCTAAGTTTCTTGCATATTTTTTTCCTTTAGCAAATGCTTAGTGGGTTAAGAAGTCTATGGCTTAAGGCAGTTGTACATTTTACTTTAATATTAATTTAGAAATGAGTCTTCAGGTGCAAGCAATTAAACACTTTTATTGTATTATCACTTCAAACCATGTTAACAAGTTCACATTTACAAACATTACACACCACATATATTGTTCTATATAATATAATGAAACCAACATTGCATAAATTGTTCAGTTCTTACCTTTTCTTAAACATCATTCGTCATCCAAAACATTTTTTCCATGTAATGTCTACACAATTTCCATTTTTTTCTATGTAATTAACTCCTACGCCTTTCTAAAGAACTTGTTTCTTGTTCTTTTATCTCAGCTACAATATTTACTACTTCACATATGGTTGGTTTAGACTTGGATTTATATTTTCTAGTACCTTCTTTTTTGGAAGTCACCAGAATTAAACTTAACAAGGCCTTACTATATCTAGGCAATTCAGATCCTGTATCCTAGCTCAAAGAAATTTGCTGGCTCACTATTCCTGACAGAGTACTCTGTAAGGACTTTTTAAAGTCTGCCAATTCATTACTCCCTGAGAACATAGTCCCAGGTTCTACTTTCTTCCCTATTACAACTCCAGCATTTGCCATCTACCTGATGAAAAATTCTTTGGCATCTACATGGGGTGTAAAAGTACCTATACAAACACTTCCAGGCAATAATCCTAAATCTGCTAGATTGTGTAGCATATTTGGGAGCCATGCATGTGTTCCCATTGTGTCTTTGTGAATTGCTTAACTAATGTCTCTTTTCAATCTTTTCTGACCTCCTCTGATTGATTCCTATAGCTATCATGCAATATTTTATATGCCCTACTAATTATCCCCTTTTTTCACAGCAGTTTCTGTTCTACACTCAACAAAAACTCAACCAGTGCAAGTATTTAATTTAGGATTCCTTTATCCCTTTCTCTTTGCTGCAACAACTGGAGAGGCCACAAAAGTACCTCACAAAGAGGATCCCAGGCCTTAGACACTTGTCCTATATGGACAGACTCAAAAAACTCCAACTATTCTCTGTCTCATATTACCTACTTAGAAGCAATCTCTGCTTGACTTACAAAGGCATATCTGACCCACCTCTGTCAGAAATGCTACATCTAAAGAAATCCAAATCCCTCCACACCACACGCTCCAGAGACCTCAACCTCATTACCAAATTCAAAAGAACAAGCTGGAGGGACAGGTTCATAACCCAGAGACTGCCCATGCTATGGAACAGACTTCCCATACATGTCAAACAGAGCACCTCACTGGCCCTCTTGAAGATAAATCTTGATGAGTGGATGGGAAATAAAAATTCACCCCGGGGATCACTCCAGTGGCTCTACTCGACAGAGGCACTGGGAACTAAGGTCGGGTGGCATGATGCCAGGTTAATCCTATGGGCTAGGCTTGTAAAGGCTCCAGGGCCATTAGCCTAGTACACACCTATGAATAAATATTCTAATATAATTCCCTGATAGGAAAGGCAATCTCTAGCCTGCAGTCCAAATATCTTCTTGGCCTCTTCCCATTCTATTACTAGACCCTCCCTAATGCCTTTGTTTCTTTGCCAGCTTCTTCCAGTTAATTCTAGCCCCCTTTTGACTATTCCTTTTATCCCTAATTGCAGTCATCCCTACCAGCTTAGTACTTAGTATACTTTCTCCTACTTTATGAGTAGAATATTCTGTATGATTGTTGTTATTCTCCTTAAATATCTGCATCCAAAATTCCACTCTTTCCTTATTTCTTGAATTAACCCTAACCACATCATCATCCCTTTCCACTTTGAATCGTAACTTTCTGCTTATGTTATGCATAAGACCCTTAAACTATGCAGATCTAAAATATCAAATCAAGTAATCCTTAACCTCCTTATTTAATCAGAAAGATCAACTTATCCCACTTGACTCTTGCCCCCTTCCCCTTCCAGAAAAAAATGATTCAATTCTTTAGTAATTATTATCTAAAAATCTCCTCTGGTTAATAAAAATATGCCTAATCTGAGTATAAAAGTAAAGGAACTAAGAACATTTTCATTGCTTGTATCCTGCTATCTATATCCATAGGCAAGAGCTTCCAGTTTCTCCATTTTTGTATTATCTTTTATCGCTTTCCACATATCCTTAGCTGCCATAACAGAAGCCTTATTAATCCAAACTCCTAAATACTTCATCTTATCATGTCACCATAAATATGGGTATTGCTGAACCAATTCATCTCTGGGTACATAATTTATAGCTATAGCCTTTGTTTTATCTTAATTCATTTTGTATCCCAAAAAAGACTTGAAACTGTCTCAAAATGACCTACAACACTGAAACTTCATTTTTTGGATTTATCAGGTACAAAATAATATTGTCTGCAAATAAAGTCAACTTTTCTTGATTAACATACCAATTATAGCCTTGAATTTCTGAGTTCTTTTTTTTTTTTTTTTTTTTTTTTTTTGCTAATTGTTTTAAATATAAAGCAAATTAAAAAGGGGAAAGAGGATACCCCTGCCTGGTTCCTCTCTTCAGAAACAATTTGTCAGAGTGGAACCCTTCCACCTTAACTCTTGTTTCTGATCCTTCATATATATTCCTAATTAACTGCATTATTGTATCGGGGAATAGAAATATTTAAATGTTTCCATTGCCTTACTCATAAAATCCCAGCTTACTCACCAACAGCAGCAATATTGTCTTATGTTCTGCTCCCCTCTGGATCATCAATGCTGAATTAATGTTGTCAAATGTTGGCCTCCCTTCCACAAATCCACACTGACCATTACCTATTAATTTTGGCACCACCATTACCATTTGTTTAGCTAGCATAGACCTAAACACTTTATAATCATGGTTTAAAATTGAAATGGACCTATATAAAGGTGAGTCTGGTAGGGCTTTTCTATCTTTAGGTATTACAACCACCACAGCTGCCTTCCAAGATGTTAGTGCTCCCCCTCCTTTAAAAATACTTTTAAACAAAACAATCCAAATCTTTACCACTTTCTTCCCTCTCATCTTCCAAAGGAGGAGTTTATCTTGGAGGGAAAAATGGCAAGGAGAAGTTGATCTTTCCAATAGACCAAGGTGGTATAGGATTACCTGACTTGAAGGGTTATTTTTAAACTACACAAATAAGGCATATATATATATATATATATATATATATATATATATATATATATATATATATATATATAAAATCACAAAGAAAAAGTTATAATTCAAGGTGAGAAGGGTTGATGAAGCAGGGGGGAAGGGGAACAGCAGCAGCCATACAGGATATTATATTCATAAAGTAACAGAAAGTACTCTAAGAACTACGCCATCATGAGGAACGAGAAAGGAGATTTTGCTGATAGGGATGACTGCAAGTAGGGGTACAGAGAACAGGCAATAGGGGGCTGGAATTTAATAGAGAAAACTGGAAAAGGAACCAAGGTATTTGGAGTAAAATAGAGACACAGGATCTGAATTGCCTAGACATTGTAAGGCCTTATTAAGTTTAATTCTGATGCCTGCCAAAAAAGCCATTACTAGAAAATGGAAATCAGTCTAAACCAACTGTATTTGAAGTAAATACAAAACCTTAAAGCTTAAAAACCTCAGCTTTGGCCAGCTAAGAACTTGTTGTATTCAACTGGACATATAACAGAATTTAAGTACCTTTATCTGCACTTTTTTTTTCAAAAAATACAGTATTTAAATTGATTTTAACTGTGTGGAAGGAATATTAACTGAACTAGAAGTTTTGACTCTGCTCTTCAGTTAGTGCTGCTTGAATTGTATTATTTG
The DNA here is from genome assembly GCF_019279795.1 of Protopterus annectens. Taxonomy (NCBI): domain Eukaryota; kingdom Metazoa; phylum Chordata; order Ceratodontiformes; family Protopteridae; genus Protopterus; species Protopterus annectens. Next base: position 504,326,940 of record NC_056738.1, read on the forward strand.
TTAGTAATTGCAGGTGTGGGGGTAGCCACATTCTTTGATTTCCTGTCCTTGCCTATTTAAGTGGTACAGTGTGAAATATTTTCTGCTTAAAAGCCTCAGCTTTGGCCGGCTAAGAACTTGTTGTATTCAACTGGACGTATAAGAGAATTTAAGTATCTTTATCTGCACTTTTTTTCAAAAAATACAGTATTTAAATTGATTTTAACTGTGTGGAAGGAATATTAACTGAACTGGAAGTTTTGACTCTGCTCTTCAGTAAGTGCTGCTTGAATTTTATTATTTGTTAGTAATTGCAGGTGTGGGGGTAGCCACATTCTTTGATTTCCTGTCCTTGCCTATTTAAGTGGTACAGTGTGAAATATTTTCTGCTTAAAAGCCTCAGCTTTGGGCGGCTAAGAACTTGTTGTATTCAACTGGACGTATAAGAGAATTTAAGTACCTTTATCTGCACTTTTTTTTTCAAAAAATACAGTATTTAAATTGATTTTAACTGTGTGGTAGGAATATTAACTGAACTGGAAGTTTTGACTCTGCTCTTCAGTTAGTGCTGCTTGAATTTTATTATTTGTTAGTAATTGCAGGTGTGGGGTAGCCACATTCTTTGATTTCCTGTCCTTGCCTATTTAAGTGGTACAGAGTGAAATATTTTCTGCTTAAAAACCTCAGCTTAAGAACTTGTTGTATTCAACTGTACCTTTACTTTTTTCAAAAAATACAGTATTTAAATTGATTTTAACTGTGTGGAAGGAATATTAACTGAACTGGAAGTTTTGACTCTGCTCTTCAGTTAGTGCAGCTTGAATTTTATTATTTGTTAGTAATTTCAGGTGTGGGGGTAGCCACATTCTTTGATTTCCTGTCCTTGCCTATTTAAGTGGTACAGTGTGAAATATTTTCTGCTTAAAAACCTCAGCTTTGGCCGGCTAAGAACTTGTTGTATTCAACTGGACGTATAAGAGAATTTAAGTACCTTTATCTGCACTTTTTTTTTTCAAAAAATACAGTATTTAAATTGATTTTAACTGTGTGGAAGGAATATTAACTGAACTGGAAGTTTTGACACTGCTCTTCAGTTAGTCCTACCCACCCTCCCTGTTTTTGTTTTGGTGTTAATCTTAGGGGCCTTGCAACTGCCCGCCCCTCTTGTAAATTTGTGTTTGGATACTCCTTCTGGGCCCATCTCATTTGCTCACTCAACTGAGTGCATTGAGATCATATTCTGATTTCAGGCACTCCTACTGTGTACAAAGAGTGCATCTGGGAAACAGAAAAAAAAAATTTAAGCTTGTTTCCTGCCTTTCCTGTTAAGTGGTATAGACTATTTGTAGGCTTCTGAGCCCCCAAGCCCTTCTGTGTTGGAGGGAAGCCTTGTAGCTTAGTTTTTTTTCTTATAACTAGCCAGTTTTCTAGTTTCAGCACTCAAATCTGTTTCTTTGATCTCAGCACTTGTTCAGAAAAAAAAAAAAAATTTCATCTGCTTTTACTGTACTTGTGTTTCTACCTACTTTTTTTTACTTTTTCATCATCTTAAAAGTACTCAATTGTATTTATTACTGCTTGGTGTAACTCATTCTAAGCCTTTTGGTTTAAACACTTGGGCTTCGGACCAGTTGTTTTGCACTGAGAGGGTTTGTGATCTGCACTGTAGTGGCAGAACAGGTAGCTTACATCCTTCTAGGTTAGGAACTGCTGATTGAGGGCTCAGTGTCTGTTATTCTAAAAGTGTATTAATTCTGGTTTAAGCACTTGGGCTTTCAGGCCAGTTATTTTACATTAAGAGGGTTCGTGGTCTGCACTCTTGTGGGAGGAGAGGCTGGACTCTGCCCTTCTGAGCTGGGAATTTCTGGTTAAAGGCTTATAGTGCATGCATATCTGAACTGCTTCTTACTGAAGTTGGTGCGCCTTGTTTGCTGTGGCATAGACTGGATTCGGGCCTGCTGGATCTAGCTTTGTTTGTGTAACTTGAGCACTAATCCAGGCATTCTCTAAAGTATTCAATTGTATTTATTACTGCTTGGTAGTAACTTGATTAAAGTGTAGCTATCATTCTAAGTCTTTTGGATTAAGCACTTGGGCTTCAGACCAGTTGTTTTACATTAGGAAGGTTTGTGGCATGCACTGTGGTGGCAGGACAGGTAGCTTTCATCCTTCTAAGTTGGGAACTGCTGATTGAGAGCCCAGTGTCTGTTATTCTTAAAGTGTATTAGTTCTGGTTTAAGCACTTGGGATTCAGGCCAGTTATTTTACATTAAGAAGGTTCGTGGTCTGCACTCTTGTGGGAGAAGAGGCTGGACTCTGCCCTTCTGAGCTGGGAATTTCTGGTTAAAGGTTTATAGTGCCTGAATATTTGAACTGTATCTTACTGAAATTGGTACACCTTGTTTGCTGTAGCATAGACTAGATCCAGGCCTGCTGAATCTAGCTTTGTTTATATGCTTGTTGTTTGTTTGCTTGTTATTTACCTGGAATGCTAATTCCACCTAATATGCTTCTCAGCACTTCTGTGGATCACTAGTGATATCTGCATTGCTTACTGTACTTATTTCCTTGTTTCACTTGAAAGAAAGTTACTGTTTGTCGTTTTTGCATTTAAGTTACCTGTAACACATTGCACTTAAGTTACCTGGCACTTGCTCACTAAAGCAATTATATATAAGTCAGCACTAAAAATTAAAAGCACTACACCCTCACTCCCCACTGGCCCTTGTTTTCAATTATTAAGGAATTCCCAATATTATTCTAGCATGTCCAAAGGTCAGTTGTCAATCTCCTCTCTGGTCCAGCTGGTGAATCTGGGAATCTTGAGGCAATGTTACAACTGCCTCATGTACACAGACAACCCTCTCCTCCTCCCAACAAATTCCAACCCATGTGAGAGATGCAACCATATAGCCAAACTGGAGGCTAAGCTCTCTCAACTCAGTACTGGCATAACCAGTCAGGAGGAGAAGGAAACCACACTCACTACAAGTCCAGTCTCACATAGACCTACCACGACAGCAAACCAAACACATAATCACACAAAACATACTGGAGGCTCTAAATAAAGATCTGCCTAAGCAGCAGAGACCTCCAAAGCAGACACCCAAGCAACCACTACCCCAAAACAAAAGACATGCAACACATATCTCACAAAGCCAGTGTGCCGAACAGTCACAGCCCTTAAGACTAAACAACACACCTGATGCACTTGTAATAGGTGACTCTATCGTCAGGCACACTGACGTCCTGCTCACCAGGCTGAACAAGGAGAGGGTCACGGTGAGCAGCCTGTAGGGCGCTAGGATCCGCCACATAACACAAGCACTCAGGTCACTCCAAGGCAAGTACAAATATGACTCAGTCATTGTCCATGCTGGTGTGAATGACCTGAGACGTACCTCCCTGGACTACATGAAAAGAGACATAAAGGAGCTCTCTGAGCATGTAGCCCAGGCCGGTATGACCCTGACCTTGAGTAGCATCTTACCCTCACCAAGAATGATGCCACAATATGAAGACAAGATGATCAATTTCAACAATTGGCTTAAGTACTGGTGTCATTCAAAGGGGATCCAATGCCTGTCAGCTTGGGATGATATGCTCGACAACCACGATGTTTCGCTAGGGATGGCTTGCACCTGTCACCCTTGGGCTTTCGGATATTGGCAAAGGCTCTTGCTATCCCCATAGTGCCTTTTTTAGGCAAGGCTCAAAAGACAAATCCACCTCCATAGGTATCACAGGGGATAAGAAACTAAGAGTAATGCTACTCAACGCCAGAAGTCTAAACCTCAAGATGCACGCACTCTAAACTCTCCTTAGCATGGAGAACATTGATATCTGTGCAGTAACAGAAACCTGGTTCAGGGCTCCCGAGAGCACCCCAGCACTACCAGGTTATACCTCATACCATGCTTTTTGGCCCCAAAACTTGGATCGAACCACAAAAGGAGGGGGGAGTATTGATATTCATCAAAGATACCCACACCTCCAGGTTGGTGGCAAAGCACGAAGCATCAGAGACTATCCATGTGCAACTAACAGTGGGTAAAACTGCCTTCCAGTTTATAGCCTGCTACAGACCACCCTCCCAAACCCAGGAACCCCACTCGGCCTTCCTGAGAACACTGGAAAATATGAAGGTCTCTCCAAACACCATTATATTGGGCGACTTCAACTACCCAAACATAGACTGGGAGCATTACTCTAGCTCCAACACCCTAGCCCAAAGATTCCTAGAATTTATAAACTCAAATGCTATGGAACAACTTGTTACCACTCCCACAAGAGGGGAAAGCATACTGGACCTGATCATCACCAACATGGGGACTCTATGCTCCAGACCAGTAGTGTATCCCTCACTGGTAAGATCAGACCATAAACTAATCTCACTGGATATTCACATCCCGACCCCACCCCCTGCCCAGAAAACCACAGTGAAAAACTTCTCTAAAGCAAATTTCACACTCCTCAAAACTGAGGTGGAATCCTTCAAAGCCCCCGGGCCTGTGGAAAATATGGCCCAGACAGCAGAATCCTTTATAAACGCATTCTATGAACACCTTCAGGAATGCATGGATCATGCGATCCCAAATAAAACCAAGACCCAATCCTCCAAAGGCAGACGTCCTGTCTGGTGGACCCCAGCCATAAACAAACTATACAATAGAAGGAGGAAGCTACTAAATGAAAGAGCAAAATCCCAAAAAGGGAAGGCATCACTGATCAGTATTAGCAAAAAACTACGGGCACTCATAAAATTGTCTAAGGCCAGCTTCGAGAGAAAAATTGCACAGGACACTAAGGATAATCACAAGGCTTTCTTTAGTTATGCTAGGAACCTGGGTGGTAATTCCCAGATATGCTCAGAATTAGTCCAAAATGACAAAAAATACACTGAACCCACAGACATTGCCAACATCCTAGCTGACAGGTTCAGGGCAAACTCCCCCCCCACTCCCCACCAAAAGGGCAAATATCTATCCCAGCAGGATGCTGCCCCCCCTGACATCTCAGATGCTCAGGTAAGAGCCGCCCTCTCCAAAGCAAAAAACACAGCATCAATGGGACCAGACGGTGTCCCGGGCTGCGTCCTACATGAACTCCAAGAAGAGCTAAACCCAAACATAAAACTACTGTTCAATCTCAGCCTTACTACAGGATATGTGCCCAAAGAGTGGCGTACAGCAACAGTGGTCCCTCTCCATAAAGGTGGTGCCTCAATGGATCCTGGAAACTATCGGCCCATAAGTCTGACTAGCTTGGTCTGCAAAGCTATGGAAAGGATCATCATGGACCTCATAAATAAAGATATTTGGGACCTACAGACACTGGATCCTACCCAGTTCGGCTTTGTTAAGGGCAGATCCTGCCTCTTAAACCTGGTTGATTTCTTTGAAACAGTCACCAAGGCCATTGACAAGGGGAAGGTGGTCCACACAGCCTACCTGGACCTCGCAAAAGCCTTCGATACAATACACCACTCGGGCATTATAGATAAGCTCACCAGCTTAAATATAAACCCCTATGTCACTAGATGGATTGCAAACTGGCTCAAGGACAGAACCCACATGGTTAGAATTGCTGGAGCCATGGCAGACTCCAAACCAGTTACAAGTGGTGTCCCACAAGGCTCAGTCCTGGGACCTCTCTTGTTTGGTATATATTTCTCGGAGGTACAGGCCAACATGGAAGGACTGTGGCTGACCAAGTTTGCAGATGACTGCAAACTGGGCGCCATAATCGACTCTCCAGCCAACACAAGCATCCTCCAAAAGGGCCTCATAGAAACAGGCAACTGGTGCCAGAGCCATGGCCTCAAGCTAAATGCCAAAAAGTGTATAGTCATCCCCTTTGGCAAAAACAAAGTGCCCACAAATTACCACATAGGTGGTAATCCATTAAGTACAGAAGAAGTAATTAGGGACCTGGGGACCCAAGTTGATAGCAATCTCTCATTTGACAACCACGTGGCCAAAGTGGTTAGAAAAACATTTTATATAGCCCACCTAATCATGAAGGGATTATCATCTAGATCAGGGGAGGTCATCATGCCTCTTTACTCATCCCTCATCAGGCCCATAATTGAGTACAATGCCCCTTTTGGGATGTACCTTACCAGACACCTGCAGCAACTGGAAAGACCCCAAAAGTACCTCACCAAGAGGATCAAAGGGCTCAAACAGATGCCATATGCTGCCCGGTTAAAGAAACTCCAGCTCTACTCAGTGGCATACCGCCTGTTCAGAGGCGATCTGTGCCTGATGTATAAAGCCATGTCCAACCCGGAATTAATGGACATGCTGCAGCTCAGAAAATCCAAATCCCATCGAGCTACGCTCGAGAGACTTGAACCTCAGCACTGAAATAAATAGGACATGCTGGAGGGACAGATTCATAACCCAGAGGCTCCCTTCACTCTGGAATAAAATCCCAGTCCAGGTTAGGCAGAGTCCCTCATTGACTCTATTCAAGAGGAATCTTGATGAGTGGAAGGGAGATCGTAGGGTTACCCCGGGTATCACTTCTGTGTCACTGTTAGACAGAGGCACAGTATACTAACCTCGAAAAAGGGCATAGCAAAATAAATTTAAAATGGGTGGCGAAAGCCAAACACATTTTGGCTAGGCTTATAAATGCCCTAGGGCAGATAGCCTAGTATGAACCTATGAACCTATGAAGTGCAGAATAATGTAACAGATATTTAAAAAAAATGGAAGTGGGATCTTTTAAAAATGGGAGGAGCAAATTATATAGAAAAAATGGAAATTGTAGGGGCAATACATACAGAATAATGTACAGGACGAGGAAGAGGAGTGAATTTTAAGAGAAGGGAGGAATTGAGCAATTTATGTAATGTTGGCTTGATGACAGTTATAAAAAAGAACATATGGTATGTATAATGTATGTAACTAGAAACAGTTTGGTATGCATTGTTTTATTTTATTTTAATGGATGTTTACCTATGTCTTAAGTGTTACTTTAATAAAATCGTTCAAAATATTCTTCTCAATGCTATGAGACATTCCTGGGTTCTGGCAACAAAAACTTGTCTCCGGGAGCTCTACGCTATTAGTAATACCATCTGGGATCCTACTAGTTCTTGAGATCTTCTGAAGAGCTACAGAACAGATACTAGATGCCATTTATGGAGTTATGAATATTTAACACAATACGCTTGGGGGGGGGGCAAAGCTAGAAAACAACCAGAGATTAAAGAAAATTGCCAAAGAAATTTAGAGCAATGTGAAGCTCAGGACATGTGCTGACTGACAAAGGTATAAAGTCTGACCAGAAGCTGTACATGAAATGAACAGACCAGTGAACACACATGCACTAGGAATAGTGCAGTACATTTCAAAATGCATTCCTAACCTGTCCAGTCACAATGCAGATAGATGTCATTCAGTCAGGCCTTGGCACAGCCTTTTGCAAGAGGGCCAGCAAGTTGCAGATGGTTCATGTGCCCTGACAGACGGTCAGACATGCTACACGCAGAATGGAGTTTTTGTACATCAGAGCTATAATTGAGTCTGCCTATAAACCACTGCAGGACATTTTTATAAAGAAAATACACACTGCATTAAAAGAGACTAAAGATAATGAAACCATACTTACACTTAAAATAACAATGACTTACAAACCAGGAAAACAAATTCATATAACAGATGCATGCAGCAATGCCTGTTAAAAAGGGATACCAAAGGAGTTGTTATATAATAAACCTGAGTTGCTGTCAGTAACCTTGATCATGTCAGAGCTAAAACAATGACAGCTGGCAACACACAGTGAAGAAATTCATAGGTGCAGATCCTGGAGAGCACTGTGTTTAATGTGTGGCCAGAGGAAGAGAGAAAAGTGCCACTCAAAATACAACCAGTTTTTACCTTCAGGACTGAAACTGGACACACACAGGCCCTTCTTTAATTCTAATCGAGTTATAGTACCTGAATTACTGCAAAGCCTGATTTTGAAATGGATCCACGATGCCCACCTGAGTAAAGAGAAGAGCAAAGGGAAAGACAGGCATGTGATGTTTTGGCCTGGCATCTCTACTGAAGTGCAGAATGTGGTGAGTTCATACCATGTATACAACATACTTCACAAGCAGTCAGCAGAAGAGGAGATACCACACATGAGATTGCAGTATGACCTGGCTCAAAACAGCAACTGTTTTATTTCATTCAGATAAAATATCTCGTCTGGTTGGACTACTACAGCAAATACTAAAGTCATCTAATAAAGAACACATCCTCAAGCACTGTGATAACAGTTCTACATTGAAGTAAATTTCTGCATATCATGACATACCAAAAACTCTTACAGCAAGCAATGGGATTAAATTTAAGAGCTAAGAGCTTCACATTTTAATGGCTGATTAGGAATTCCGCCATACCACAGTAAATCTAAAATTCCCACCAGACAATGGACCATTAGAACAGAAAATTCAAACTATAAAAATATCGGGGAAATTGTACCCTGGATGAAAATTAGGACTACTATCTGGTACTCCTGGATTACAACAACACAACACAAAGACTCATAGGATTGTCACATGCCTATATAATACTTGCCAGGAGATTAAGCACAAGGTTACCAATCTCTACAGTTATGTTGCAACTGAAAAGAATGACAAATGTAAAAGAGAAATGGAAATGAGCAAGTCTTCAGATGTACTGTGACAAAAACAACATTGGTCCCAAGACACATTAGCAGAATACAGGATCTTCATGACAAGAAACACAAATGTGTACCCCAATGCAACAGTGCTTCTGAAAGGTGAAACTCCCAGGTTCTATCCTGTAGGAATTAATAAAGTACAAGTCCTGAGAAGAAATGGAATGGACCTATATAAAACCAACCAGGACAATTCTAGGACAGGTTTTTTATCAACCCATGAACAGAAGATGAGGAAGAAGCTGGAAGAATATCAACATCTCTGTTTCAGTTAAATGCGTCTGCTGAAAATATGGCAGTGGATGTAAGTTGGTCTGCATATCCAAGCCTATCTGATGAGACTAACGTTAGTACTTGAATAGTAAAGGACACACGCCAGAAGTTGTCATCCATCTCATGACCTGGTGGAAGGTCCAGATATAGATGGCTCATCAGGCTACCTGAACAAATAAACTTACACTTAAATACTGTTTAGTTAATGACACTAATTTAAATGTTTTAAAATAGTGAAACAGACTTTGGTGTATACTGATTCATCAAGCTGAATTTCCATGAAACAAATTCATAGGTAATTACTAGGCATGCAGTCCATGAGACCATTAAGAAGCCTAGCCCAAATTCTCCATTGCCCCCAAGCAATGTCTGGTTAAGTGATATGGTCAGGGTAACACAGTGAGCTAAAGGAGACTGACAGGATCAAACCCTGTACCACAGGAAGCAGTTTAACAGTTCATAGCTTTAACCCTCTGTGCCAGCTTCCACTGAAACTCATTCCAGTGAACCTAAGGAATCAGCACTAACATGAGTCTTACAGGACAGTAAGCCCATTAATGCTCTATTTGTACATCTGCAAACTTAGGAAATTAGCACTAACACTGGGTATTCCAGAGAGGCAGGTCTATTAATGCTTGTCTAGATTCTCAGAAGTGAGTTTCGATGGGCTGGTTGGCTCAAGTAATGGACTGATGAACTGGAACCTCAGCCAACAGTTTAGAACTATTTACGTATATACTGGGGACACTGCACCTTTCAGAGATAAGCACAATACATATTGTCAGAAACACCTGAATGTGTCTTTACATGCAATCTCTTGTGTGCTGATCCACCAAAAAGGCACAACAGTGAACAGTCATCAGCAATACATGTCATGTCTGTTCTCTCTAAGTGGATTCATCTTTCAAAAGGGGGTGGTATCCTAAAGGTAAAGCCTACAGCAACGCTCAGCTTAAGCTTTTTTTGGTCCAGAGATAGCATATTTACACTTATTGCATAAAAATGTATTTGTGGTATCCTTGAATTATGCTTAATTTTGGCTGCATTGTGCAACAGAATTTATATACATTTTATAAAGAAATATGTTTTTTCTTAGCAGAAGGAATGCCCAGTGCTAGTAAATATCTAGGTATGAAAGCTCAGTTATTTTAATTGCAAAACAAACGCTGAAGGAATAAATCTTAAAGGACACCTGCATCCTCACCACTCATTTTCCCTTACAAAAATTATCCTTACACTGCCATATGTAAAAAGCATAAGTAGATTTTTCTCCCCCATCTGTGGTATTTCTGTGTTACTCAGCTTCCTCAGTGCACACTCTGTATTTGGATGTAATTAATGGCACTTTTGTTACAAGTTGAGTACCAGGGTCATAAGCCTGCTGAGTAACTGGTGATTCACAGCTGTTTGATGTGAACTGTCATTCAGTTGTATTCTTTCCTCTACCACTGAACAATAAACCTATTGAGTCCTTAGGAATTCACAACTGTCTTGTTGTGAAGAGTCAGAGTGCAGCTGACTCTTAAATTACAAAAAGCCTGTTACCACTGACATAAAGATGATATGAATGAGTACAACTAACATAAAAAGAATATGAATCTATGAAACTCCATGCAGCTAATTCCAAGATAAAACAAAAAATCAAACTTTAGCACTGTTTTGTAACTGATGAAGAAAGGACTTAGTGTAGTGTGTTTAAAACATGATAGAGAATAAATAGTGAAAAATGATATTGACAATTAGTCCAGAAATTATGAATGTAAGCTATGCTAAATAACCAGAAAGAGGACCCTGCACTATAATCTCATCTTCAGGGGACAAAGAGTATACTGTGGGAAACAGGAAACCTATCCTAAATCATATCAGTATTCCCTATTTCAAAACAAAATCATATCATTTTGGGTTAGAAGTGAGTAACAATTATTAACAACTTCTTATAAAGTTGCAGGGAAGATAGTATTTGCACAGAACACCAAGAAAACATAAAATAATGTATTTTTTATTTCTGACAAAATGGCATTTTAAAAGGGAAGCCAGCTGCAGAGAGTGAGCACTTACTGAGTTGCAAAATGCTCACATCTGGTTACAGACTGGCAAAACTGAAGACCATCTACGTAATAAAAGAACACAGCACCAGAAACTGTCCAAAAATTACCATGAAAGATAAAAGGTGGCATCACACTGTGTTTGTTTTTGTGTGTTTTCTGTGTTTTTTTTAACCTCTACTGCTGTCAGTCATCAAGCTTTTGTTAAGCATCTCTAAGTGTTGTTAAGCTGTTGTCTTTCTCATAGGTTTATATGGTCAAAGTCACCCCCCCACCCTATACATGCCACACTGTCCCATGCAATATGGTATGGCTACTGCATCCCTCTCCACATAGGCATGCATAACTCTGCCATGTGGCTGTGTGGATGCCTTGCATGTACTGTGACATGTGTAGGCTGTAGGTGCCTCAGCTCCTGAATTCTTTCACATGACTTTGCTGTGTTATCTCATCTATATGTGCTGTATCTGAGGAAGAACACCCATATGTGTGCCACCCTTCCAAATGTGTCAGTTACTCAAACTGTGCATGTATTGTTCAACGCAAGGCATGCAATGTCTATGCATGCCCACCAGCCTAATGAGCATGCATATCACCATGCTTCTTTGCAGTGTTATGTCATATGACATGTGACTCAGCAATGTGCAGCCACGTGCATGGGCTTACCATATTACATCTCATCTAGAACAGTGACTGAGTTACCATGGCTGCTTCCACCAGTGACAACCACAGGGCTCCTGCACAGTGTGCCATGGAGAGCAGAGATTTTCTCATCTTCCTACACAGAGACTTTAAGGATTTCCTGCTGGAACAGTAAGATGGCTCCTTTAAAAATGTGAATGTTTGTTTCAACCTGGCACAGGTATTTTCTGATGTCATGACCATCAGCTGTACATGAGATCAGTGTAGGCATCCCTATCATGGCTAAAGATAAGTCCACTGTGACCTGCTTTACCAATGCATTCAGGAAATGCAGATAGATTTGTACTGTACATTTTCTGATGATGTTAATATCACACTGCACTGTGTGTTATCCTCCCACACTTAGAAATACTTCCTTTGTTTTACAGCTGCTAAAGAGTGTCTTTTGAATATGGTCGGCTGTCCTCAAAGGCAGGAGCATGTTTCCAGGCAGCAGGGTGTATGGGATGTATAGCTTTCTAGTGTATGATTGCAGTACTGTTTATGTTATGTATGTGCTGTATCATCTTCTAACTGTGTCTCCCATATGCAAGTCCAGTTGGGGCAGTGGAGGTGGTGTGGCTGCATCTCCCTTGGCCTCAGCTGGCCAATGCAGCTGCAGCCCTCTGTGTCTGCCACTCATGACTCCTCCCAAGATATGACACAGATTTAGTCACCACTGTAGGTGCAGCAAATATGCAACTCCAGACAGTGGGTCTGATGTTCTCGGTGATAGTGAGCATGGACCATCTCTGCTTCAATGGTTCACTGCTGTTCACCAGCACTGGTCACAAAGTTTGTCCTTTTATAACTGTATAGTGAAGTGACATCTGTTTGGCATACCTCTCAACCTCTTAGAGCAAGAAATCTGCACAAAGCTACAAATAATGGTGGGACAAAGGCCCAAAAATAAGGACACTTTTTAAATTTTGCTCTTACAAATTTAGAAAGTTGATAGAATAACAGGTTTTCATTAGCATGAATTTTCTGAAGGATGTGAGGTATGAAAATCAAATGTCTGCCATTGTTTTCTGATTTCAGTCCTCAATGATTTGCCAGTGATTTTCCAGAAAGCTACAATTTTATGAGAAACAGACCAAAAATATGAAACAAAAATTGACATTCTGCGAAAATCTGAACAACTGAGAGCTATGCTGTTCGACCATTTATCATGAATACACTTGGATGCTGTGCATGTGGTCAAGTTTATCAATAAGTTTAGATTGCATATGTGCATGTTAACTGGGACCTCTACTTCTTATACTTTTACAAGTATGACAGGAGGAGCTGGTGCAGAGCATGGCAGCTCATAGTTGATAAAGGGAAGGCAGGTTTACCGACACGGTAAGTGATTCTCTTGTGCCTTCTATAAATATCTCACATTAATTTAAGCCTTTACAGTACTCATTAATTTTCCAAATTCCATCTCTTCCTGCTGCATGGGTAATTTAATTTCCAAGAAACAAAAAACATGTCATGCAGAAAAGACAATAAGGAGGGAATCAAGAAAGTCTAGAGAGTTCCGCAGTAAACCCATGATGCAATACCATAGCCATGCAGTCCAAGAAGAGGTGGGGGGTGAGGAATGGATGGGGCCAGCATAGATGAAGAGAAGAGCCTGTCCTGCAGCACATCACAGGTGAGATGGAAGGGGGCTACTTTCAGCTAACGAGTCCTCCAGAGGCTGATCTTTCACCATGTTTGTTGGAGATTTTTTCCATATTTGTTATTGCTGGAGTTCTTTTAAAATAAACCAGTTTTTATTAGAAAGTGACTTCTATTTGTGTAGCCTGTATATATAACTTTGCATATGTACCTCAATATGCAAATTCATAGGTAAGTCAGTCATTTCAGTATGTCAGATTTATCTGTGTCACAATCAATGCTACTCCATTCACATATGTTCACAGTATGTTATTTAAGGTCTTGTTAAATTGGAAAGTGGTTGTTTTGCACTGTTTTACATGTCATGTTATCTTCTCTCTTTTTTTTAATATTACAGGTGTTACATCCCATATTCTGTACTGAAGGTATATACAGAAATGTGCCTCAGCAATGATTCATGAACAGTTAATTCCCAGAATTCATTCCTGTATGTAAATTAGTTTATCTCATACCCAATTACCTGCACTGATCCTTCTTTTCCATCATCACAGTTTCTGATAGGGTGGGCAAACAATGTCAAGTTCTATTGGTTTTTGAGGTCTGATGCCCTGGATCCCATAGTAAAACAAAGGTGCCCATGTAATCATCCAGGCCATTAATGAAGGTATGAATTGATGGGATGAGTTTAATTTAGAGGGGGCATTTATTCCATAGATGTGGGAGCCTTAGGCACAGAAAGTTGTCAGTTTCGTGATACAATCGATATTAAGTATTATTGAAGCTATATCCCTCTCTTTTTTTGAGTCAGAGGATATTTTCATCAAAATGTTCAAATAGCAAGGACTCCTTTAATGCTCTGTATGTCAGACATAGATAAGAAGGAGATAGGATAAACAGAAAAGAGAGAGAGTCATTGTAAACTTTGGCTGTTGCAAGCCTTAAAGCCATGTGATTTTCTGTGAGGAATCTTTGCACATTCTTCGCTTGAATCTGACTGTCCTCAAGCAAGTTATAGAACAAGTGACAGAATTCTATAATTAGTCAAATAAGAGCTGTATAAAGGGCAGCATTACACCGTGGCATGGCACTCAACCACATGGACACTCAGCTGGACAACTCCATATTTTTTCCTAGATGGTAGGAAATACAAGAATCAAATGAAAGGTCAACATTAGCAAGGACTACACAATCATTTAATGTGTTAGCTTTCAGTTGTTATCCATCAGTAGTGTAAAAGCTGGCTGGGTGGTTGGCAAATGAAGCCTCATCTTCAATGCATTGCTCAGACTGGTTATCTGTGAAACAATGTCTCCCTACAACATATAGAAGATGTTTCCAAATTCTACGCATCTCTCTCATTACATTCAATACTTTGTAGAGCAAGACACATCTCAAATCCCACCCACCATGTGCACAAATAGTACATGGGGGAGTAGAATTAGATAAATGAATTAATAATGTAGCACCTCCGTATCAACTGCACCTTTTTTTAAAACCCTCAGTGAGTCTCAAGAGAATGAGAGTCATTCTAGCAACAAGGATCACAGCACTTTCCATCTGGGAGGCAGAAGTAATGTCACTTTCTGGAAGAAATGTCAGATAATTCCAATATCTAACTGATAGTATCCACATTAAAATATTCTTTAGGTGTGAGTGTATATATGAATATATATATATATATATATATATATATATATATATATATATATATATATATATATATATATAAAATGCTCTAAGTGTTATTGCTGCACACATTTTATCACATGGTGAAATGGTGGTGTTTTTATTACTGATGTAGTTAAATCAGATTATGTAATGGTCAAAGTTAATTATATCAACTGTTTTATAATTCACAATCCTGGAGTTAGTATATTTAATTTCTGGGGGGATGAGAGAGAGCGAAGCCTCCCTCCCAACGTAAAAAGCTGTTTTTTTTTGCTTTACTTTTTGTAATCACAAATGTAACCTATTGGTTTACATTTGTAATGATTTTAGTGGCAATTAATAGTAACTGACTGTGAATATGTTTGATGTTTTGTGTTTTGATCACACTCGCTAGTAAGTATTCATTATAAACTCGGGTGTGTGTGTGTGTGTGTGTGTGTGTGTGTGTGTGTGTGTGTGTGTGTGTGTGTGTGTGTGTGTCTGTGTGTGTATATTTGCTGAAGAAAAACTGAAAAAAATGGTTCATTGTTTTACATTTCATAAATAAAATTACCTAACATAGCCTATCTAGAATTTAGCTATTATTTTACTACTCACTGGTTATCACTACAACCTAATTATTTCTTGTTTGCCATATGATGAATTGGAATGAGTGAATGTTTTCTGGCCCAAGTGACTGCAGGAAAAAAAAGTCAAAGTGTTTGCCAGTGGTTAATTTAACTTAAGTCAACAATCAGTAGCAATATCTAATACAAATATTCATGAGACAGCAACAGTAAACAAAAGTAATCTTTGACACACAATTCACAACAAAGAAAACTAAATATAATTAATGTTCACTAGAGTGTATTTTGGCATATTTCCTTATCATAGCAGCAGTTTTCATTCACTGCAGTTGTATTGACTTCTATTCTAATGTAAGTTTATCGGCTACCTTTGAAAATTGGTAGGTTCCCCATTTTATTTATATATGTTTGTTTCCCTTTCTTTTGATAACAGAGAAGGTCCAGTTGGGCAGAACTCATTCCTTTGTAGAAGCCAAAAGGAAAACACAAAGAAATAGCATGCAACATAATATTCAGAGTTACAGAACAGGATACACTGAATATTGAGTAATAAAATTACATGCAAAGCTGATTGCACCATTTCAGTACATAGTACTGGAACAAAATATAATTTACCATATCAGAATAAAATAAAGCAGCAAATAGACAGTGAGAACTTTGTTAACATCTTTGTATTATTGAATTAACCAAGAGACCAACCAGTAGGAGGACTTTGAGGTACAAGTACGGTTTCTTGCATTTTGTCAGACGTGGATTGACTGGTGGGCTGTTTCATGCATGATTGCTGACAGTCAAATCTCAAGATCATGAAGGATACACAGGATAGCAAAAAAGAGGGCAAATAACCCACTAAAACAATGGCTGAAGCAATTTCATCAAAACTGCCAGGGGCAATCTGAAGGACAATGGGCAATACTGGATCCTCTAGATGCTTGGACAGAAGAAACAACTATTGCTCTGGGGCACACAGACAGTGGGTTTGCAGTGTGGCAATCATGGGGATGGGAAATGCAAAAGGGCATGGACAGTTTATACAAACAGGATAACTGGAAATTGGCCAATGTAGTGGGTGAGGCACTAACAAAAAAGTTACACTGTTACAATTTTAGCCAAAGGTGAGAGTTTCGGATTTGCACAATAAAGTCAGCTCTGTGGCCAGTGTGTCTCCTTATAATTTCATTCCTCACAACTATTAAGCACAGCAAAGGGGGATGGTCCTAAAATGAAAAGTGTATGACTTGCCTTCCTTTGACATATATGCAGATTCTGTAGTTATGAACATTTTATCTGTCCATGACTGTGATCATTCTTTTACAGACACTTGGCAAATTTCACCATGAAAAATTTTCAAAAGAAAGTGTTATCCAAAAATGCAGCATTGATACCAGCAAATGATGGGCATTTCAAACATACTTGATCAACAGTGATCAAGGAAATGTCTGCTCAGTATCACATCATTGCAAAAAAAAAAATCAAGCTATCCAAGGTTTAAGAAGCTATATAGGAATTCAGAGCAAAGAAATGGAGGATTCTGTGTCACAGCCAAATGCATAATCTGCTTTCTATCATGTTCCCAGGTATTTTTGCTATGTGGTAGGTGGAATTTGAATTCCATGAGGATCCAATATTCCTATAGCCTGTAAAAGAGGCCAGTTTTTTATGTGTCCTAAGTATCATTGCTCTGGATATTTTGCGGTACTCCTGGACATATTTTTGCTGCTATGTCAGTACAACAGCAATTTAAAATATTTCAGAACTATTTATTCAAAGTGGTATGTGAATTGTGAGCTTTTATGAATATAGTATCATCAGCATATAAGATGTAGTTGATGCTGGCTAGATCAAAGAGCAAATTATTGATAAATAAATAAAATAAGAGATGGCCTAGGCCATAACTTTAGTTGCTGCACTGTGCTAGTGTCATAGAATTTTATTTATTGACATTTGATTACCGGGAAAGTCCAACTGGCTAGGTATCCATTTTCAGTGGTAGCCCAGGAAGAAAAGTTACAAAGTATTACAAAAACATTTTAAGAACAATAATTTTACAACCTTCAGAAATAATACCAAAACATCTACAGTTTTAATAATTATACTAAATTAGACAATGTGAAAACGTTAAGAATAGATACAACTTATATGACGATTTAATATTTAGAGAAATTTTAGCCAATTTAGAAGAATTAAAGTTAAGTTAGTATAATACAAATTGGAATTACAATATGAAGTGGGAGAAAAAAACATTATGCCATATTTAGATAGACAGTCATGGGACAGAAATTGATTAAAGTAAGGAAGTGAGTAAAGAATCGGGAGTAAGGATGGGCAAGGTATGAAAAGATACGTCTTGCATGTTTAGGGGTATAGTTTATCTTGGGGTTAAGCAAGAACACAGCCAGATTTTAGCTAGGACTTCTTTCAGAAGGGTTTTAAAGGACTTGGGGAGAGTATTGACCTGATGGATACAGGTAAGGAGTTCTAGGCCTTAGCAACATTGTATGAGAACAGATCATGCTCAGCAGATTTACAGGTTTGTGAATAAAGTGGAGTTTTTGGTGACTGAATCGTAATGACCAGTGGGAACACAGTCCTTTTGGATGGTATTTAATGCAGAACAGATGGCTGCTGGGTAAGAAATTGTGAAGAATTCACTATTAACATAAAAAATAAAATGTATATGTGTTAGACAGTCCACTGAACTTTCTCATGAGAAAATCCTACATTACCTAATTTTTCTACTAGCAGGATAATTTGTTTTCAAATGGATATTTGAGGTCAAGAACAATGGCTCCAGTCAATAAGCCATTTCCCATATTTCAAAGGATTTGATTCATTAGCGAATATAATGCAGTTATGGTACTGAACCTTGAATCGAAGCTATGCTGTTTGCTTATAAGTAGGTTGTGTTTTTTTAATGTGTTCTGGTATTTGCTTACATACCATTGCTCAAGCAATTTAGGCAGGGGGTAGAACTTAATTGATCAATAGTCATTAGGCATAGTGAGAGAGGGATATTTGGAAAATGATAACATAAGGGAATGGATTTACTTTTGAGTATAAGGTAAAAGATGTGTGTGATGGGCCCCTTAATATATCACATTTTGGGTTCACTTCAGTTCACTGAACTTTCAATTCACTGACTTTCATTTCACTGACACCATTTCACAGAAATTCATTTCACTGAAACTTCATTTCACTGAAAGTTCATTTCACTGACAACTATTATTACAAAGTAAATGGAATATGCCCCCTTCCCCACTGTAGTGCGACCCTGGAGTTAGAATATATAGTTAGGGGTGTGTGGGGGGCAGAGCCCCCCACATCGGGGGGTGTGGGGGTGCAGCCCCCCACTTCATTTCATATGATATTCTTATGTTTTGATATAATATTGCTTAGTAAAAGAAAAGTAAGTGGGGGGCTGTGCCCCCCACACACCCCCCCGATGTGGGGGGCTCTGCCTCCACCCCCCTAACTATATATTCTAACTCCAGGGTCGCACTACAGTGGGGAAGGGGGAATATTCCATTTTATTGCTAATAATAGTTGTCAGTGAAATGAACTTTCAGTGAAATGAAGTTTCAGTGAAATGAATTTCAGTGAAATGGTGTCAGTGAAATGAAAGTCAGTGAATTGAAAGTTCAGTGAACTGAAGTGAACCCCACGTTTTTAATTCAGAAGCCAATGTGTGTAGTGCTAACAAGGCCTGGGTTGTAGTGATAGTCTGTTTTTGCCTTGATGGATGGATTTGAATGAGTAGTGTATAGTCTAGATATTTGTATAGAAGAATGCAAAGAGAGGAAGGTGGCAGATTACTAAATTCTTCTGTGGATATGAGCGGAGGAGGTGAAATATTGGCTTTTACATCAGTAACTTTGACTGAGTTGATAGTTATTTGGGAACATCCTTAAGAAGAGTATTAATGCAAAGAGGCTTTAATACTTACCAGAACTTTTTTATTCCACTAAGTAAAACTGACTGTAACTTGTGCAGGTTAAGTGATTTTTCTTAGTCAAAGTGACCATATCAGCAATTCAGCTAGCCCTGATGTGTGGTAATTTGACTGCCTTTTTTTTTTAACAAGCGTTGATATATGTACAGCTTTAAAAGGTCATTGAGTTTGGCTTTCCCTTCTGCCCTTGTCTTCTGCTGATTTTTTAAGTCTGTATTGAGCCCTGGTAATTGGTTGATACAGAATGCCTTCTGTGTAGTGGGCAGAGGTGGTCTTGTAAGGGCATGAGCACATTGTAAAATATGGCTGGAGCAGGAGTAGCTCCTGTAAAATTTCATACACAGAGCCAGTCAATAATTATTTAACAGGTCAGCACCTGACTCTTCGGAAACTAACTCCTTCAAGTAACAGGTTTTATTTCTGAAGAGTCAGGTGCTTATCTAACCAGGACTTTGATGGGGGGGGGGGATTTGTTTTTACTGACAGTCTTGACTACATGGGTCAATAATCATTCAGTGATGGTAACTATTTGTGAAATAACTTTAGTCTGTCTAGACTATTTGAAACAGGAACATAACAATACTGCTTTTACCTGTTACCAAGTTAGGCCTTGTGCCCTGAGGAATTGCCTAAATCTGATTATGCATTGGTAGAAATCTGTTTAATCCATTTCTTTAATATGCTGTACCAGTCTACATTCAGATCACCTAAAACACTAAGTTTTCAATTCCATTAATATAGTATTTATTGTTTCCTGAACAATTATTGAGGAAGAAGTAGATGGGATATAGCTAGCCTTGTGTATTCTCTTGGAAGTGCTTGTGCTATGCTCCATTTGAGATTGTTGCCATTTACTGAATTACTTTTGATTAATTCGTGTAGCAGAGAGATTACTCTGCCTGATTAACATTAGTACACCTCCACATAGTAGGAGGGAGGTTAGTCTGTTTGATGAGTAACTTTAGTACACCTCCACATAGTAGGAGGGAGGTTAGTCTGTTTGATGAGTAACTTTAGTACACCTCCACATATTCTAGCACTTGTCCTGTTTGTAAAGAAATGATGAGTGTATGGTCATGTCACAGTCAGCTGTTCTCCTTCAGCCAGGATTCAGCAACCATGGCTATGCGGTTAACTTGTATGGCTATGTATTATTCATGCCACCAATATTTATGCAACAATTGAAAAGGTTTTAATTGTTTACAAAGCCTAACTGAGAGGAGGTTGGTGGTCCTGGATTAAGATGTGCATCAGCAATTAAAGTATCCATCACTGTAGCTTCCTGAATCTGCCGTATGGGAGATAAGTACCTACAAGACTGTAGTTATTTTTAATTATTATTTTTTGCTCTGTAACGGAATAAAAGCTAGATAATTTGACCAACATTTGATTATTTGTTAAGTTTTCTTTATCCACATTTTGAGAAAATTCAGATGGTTTATAGACTGTGGATTGTTTAAAATTATTGCTTCAAAAAGATTGAATGATGTTACAGAGCAAGTGAAGCGGGTACAAAGAAAGGGTAAAGAGAGGAAGAAACACAGTATAACAGTCTTTCTATATTACATAGAAGGTCCACATTTTGTAGAGAAGTGACTATCAGAGTACAAAATCAGGAAATGTCAGTCAAAAAAGTAGTATCTAATGAAAGTGTGAGCAGTGCAATAGAAATGACCATTGCCACTTCTGACATGGTTGTCACATTGCAGCAAATATCCATGTCTATGGACTGGAGTTACCCACTGCTGCATTCTGGACCCACACATCTAGCAGAAGCCTTTTTCTAAATGTACACCCTTCATACTGATGGAAGTGAACAAAGAACAGAAAAGCGTAACACTCCCAGATTATTTCAGTAGGCTGTTAAAGCAAGGAAAGATGTTTTAAAAGGCTGACTGTAACCCTTAAACACTCTCAGTTAGCAATAGCACTAACAGTAGCTAGTTCTAACACCTTCTATGTATGTACGCTGTAAATAAAACATTTTTATATCCTGGAAAAGTCAGGTTAGGGTCTTAGATGGGATGATAATGAAAATATTCTAGACTGTAGAAAGTACCGTTGGTGCATATTAGTTAAGGCAGACAGAAACTGGGATTGAATAATGTTTTGAATATCAAGTGCAAATTTAAATAAGCCGAGTTCTTAAGCATTAACGTATCGTTCATAGAGACATACATGCATTATTTTAATGGAGAAGGTTTCTGTATGTGATTTCCCATATTAGTTTTCATATCTTAACACATCAGTTTTCTGTTATAAATATGTATTATTCTGCTTCTGACCATTGCTTTACAGCATAAGTACTTTGTGACTGCATTCCTTTATTATGTATTTTTTATTATCCACTGGTTCTTACAGAATATGTGATTTTGTTCACAGTCTTTACAAGCTTTAAATTGCTGTAACTTAGCCAGTCTGATGAAGTTCTATAAAGTTGTAAAGTAATAAAAGTGCTTCCCAGTAGGGGCTCTCATTTTGTTATTTTACTAATAAATAGTAGTTCATGCAGAGATTACATATACAAAATTACCCCCTTTCCAATAGTACTCTCTGGATCTAGTAGTATAACTTACAGGATGGCCACATCCTACCTACACTATTTGTGTGGTGGTCCTGATTTCAGCAATCCCCCTTCCCTACTTGTATGTTGTTCATACTGAGCCAAACAAAAAAACTAGCACAGTAAAGCAAAAAAGCAAACAATTGTGTTGCTTGCATGTCCAAAATTCCCTACCAACGACATATTTTCCTCTAGTTTAGATCACTACAGAATGGCACAGAGATTGAAGCAGTCATGAGTTTGATTCTGTAGCCTCCATTTACCTACTATGTGACTTTGAGCAAGACATTTAAATAGGCATTGCTACCAAGTAACCCCTGTATAGCGGCTGCATGAACACTGGATTTATCTGGTTGACCAATGTTAGTTATTTATTTACCACAGACACTATGTAGTCCTGCCCCTGGTAATGATGCTGGCAAAGTCCCACCAATGCAGCTTACACATCACCAGATCTTGTCATTACCACAGTGTGGTAATGAGCACTGGTACTAGGCACTCCTGTGCTCCTTTCGGTAAACCAGGACCACTGATGTACACTGTCGTGGATTACTGTGGTTCGTGTATGACTCACAGTAGTGTACTAAACACAGTGCACATAGGGCTGATACACATTTGCATGCTATGTTTACAAATACCAGGGATTATTTCTAAAAGCAGTTTAGAAAATTTGTGCAATATCCTAAAATCTTTTCAGGGGGAAACTGCCTACAAATCAAAAGTCAGTGGTATAGTATAATTCAAACTGAAAAAGACATGATGAATTCAAGTAATAAGTTGTGGGATTTTGGATACAGATCCTTAAGGAGAATAATAACAACCATACAGAATTTAAGGGGACGAATAGAAAGATAAGTCAGCAAGCAATGGAGCATAGTATTGTTGAAATTGAATTCATCCTCAAGTCTTGGTGAGTACCTTCATGAGGTGGACACTGTTTTCAACAAAATCTCACCAAGATGACACTGATATATAGACTGTATTTTATATAGCCTATATCATGGAAGGAAGGAAGTTAAAAAAATAAAAAAAGATAGCTGGGTGCACAAGACCCAGGTTAAAAAAGTGCCCAACCCTGCTAGGCACACTTGTGGCAGGACTGGAAAAATTACAGTGCAGAAACCTTAAGACACAGAAATATTCCCACAATGGGGCTAGGCCAGGCCCAGGGGAAGGATGCCCCCCCCCCCCGTTGCAGAAGGAAGTGGTAGCCCAGAAAAATCACAAAAACTGGTAGGCCAAAAAAAAAGATCCTAAAAGGATAAGAAAGAAATTATGTATTGTAACTATTATGCAAAAAGCCCAGAATTTCTAGACAGAAGATATCATCATCATCATCTTTCGGCTATTCCCATTAGGGGTCGCCACAGCAGATCGCCTGTTTCCATTTCTTCCTGTCCTCTGCATCTTGCTCTGTCACACCAACCACCTGCATGTCCTCTCTCACCACATCCATAAACCTTATCTTAGGCTTTCCTCTTTTCCTGTTACCTGGTAGCTTCATCCTTAGCATCTTCTTCCCAATATACTCAGCATCCTGCCATAGCACATGTCCAAACCAATGTAATCTTGCCTCTCTTGCTTAGTCTCCAAACCTTCCAACCTGGGCTGACCCTCTAATATACTTATTCCTAATCCTGTCCACCCTCGTCACACCCAGTGCAAATCTTAACATCTTTAACTCAGCCATATCCAGCTCAAACTCCTGCCTTTTTGTCAATGCCACTGTCTCCAACCCATATAACATAGCTGGTCTCACTACCGCCTTGTACACCTTCCCTTTCACTCTTACAGGTACTCGTCTGTCACAAATCACTCCTGACACTCTTCTCCTCCCACTCCATCCTGCCTGTACTCTCTTCTTCACCTCTCTTCCACACTCACCATTACTCTGAACTATTGACCCCATGTATTTAAACCCATCCACCTTCGCCAGCTCTACTCCTTGCATCCTCACCATTCCTCTATCCTCCCTCTCATTCACACACATATATTCTGTCTTATTCCTGCTGACCTTCATTCCTTTTCTCTCTAGAGCATATCTCCATCTCTCCAGGGTCCCCTCCACCTGTTCCCTACTCTCACTACAGATCACAATGCCATCTGCAAATATCATAGTCCACAGGGACTCCTGTCTGATCTCATCTGTCAACCTGTCCATCACCATTGCAAGTAAGAAAGGGCTCAGAGCAGATCCTTGCTGTAACACCACCTCCACCTTAAATGCATCCGTCACTCCCACAGCAGACCTCACCGCTGTCACACTACCCTCGTACATATCCTGTACCACTCTTACATACTTCTCTGACACTCCTGACTTCCTCATACAATACCACAACTCCTCTCTAGGCACCTTGTCATATGCTTTCTCTAAGTCTACAAAAACATAATGCAACTCCTTCTGACATTCTCTGTACTTCTCCATCAACACTCTCAGAGCAAACATCGCATCTGTAGTGCTCTTTCCCGGCATGAAACCATAATGCTGATCACTAATCATCATGTCCCTTCTTAACCTAGCTTCCACTACTCTTTCCCATAACTTCATGCTGTGACTGATCAATTAATTTAATCCCTCTGTAGTAACTACAGCTCTGCACATCACCCTTATTCTTAAAAATCGGTACCAAAACACTTTTTCTCCATTCCTCAGGCATCCTCTCACGTTCCAAGATTTCATTAAACAATCTGGTTAAAAACTCCACTGCCATTTCACCTAAACACCTCCATGCTTCCACAAGTATGTCATCTGGGCCAACAGCCTTTCCATTCGTCATCCTCTTCACAGCTATCCTTACTTCCTCCTTGCTAATCCATTGTATTTCATGATTCACTATCCCTACATCATCCAACCTTCTCTCCCTCTCATTCTCTTCATTCATCAACCCCTCAAAGTACTCTTTCCATCTCCTCAACACACTCTCCTCGCTTGTGAGTATGTTTCCCTCATTATCATTTATCACCCTTACCTGCTGCACATCTTTCCTAGCTCGGTCCCTCTGTCTAGCCAATTAGTACAGGTCCTTTTCTCCCTCCTTAGTGTCCAACCTTTTATACAACTCTTCATATGCCTTATCCTTAGCCTTCACCACCTCTCTCTCTGCCATGCACCTCATCTCCTTATACTCTTGTCTACTTTCTTCATCTCTCTGACAATCCCACTTTTTCTTTGCCAACCTCTTTCTCTGTATACTCTCCTGTACTTCCTCATTCCACCACCATGTCTCTTTGTCGTCCTTCCTCTGTCCAGATGTCATACCAAGCACCTTTCTAGCAGTCTCCCTTACTAGCTCTGCTGTAGTTACCCAGCTATTTGGTAACTCTTCACTGCCACACAGTGCCTGTCTTAACTCATCCCTGAACTTCACTTCACAATTACCCTTTTTCAATTTCCACCATTTGATCTTTGGTGCTGCCCTCAAACTCCTCCTTCTCTTCTTGATCACCAATGTCATCCTACAAACCATCATCCTATGCTGCCTAACTACACTTTCCCTGGTCACCACTTTACAGTCTCCAATCTCCTTCAAACTGACCCACCTACATAAGATATAATCCACCTGTGTGCATCTTCCCCCACTCTTGTATGTCACCCTATGCTCCTCCCTCTTGTTAAAATATGTATTCACCACAGCCATGTCCATCCTTTTCGCAAAATCCACTACCATCTGACCTTCTGCATTCCTTTTTTTAACACCATACCTACCCATCACTTCCTCATCCCCTCTGTTCCCCTCACCAACATGCCCATTGAAATCTGCTCCAATCACCACTCTCTCACCCTTGGGTACAGTCATCACCACTTCATCCAATTCACTCCAAAATTTTTCTTTCTCATCCATTGCACACCCAACTTGTGGTGCATATGCACTAACAACATTCATCATTACACCATCAATTTCCAGCTTCATAAACATCACTCTATCCAACACTCTTTTCACCTCCAAAACACTCTTAGAATACTCTTCCTTCAGAATAACTCCTACGCCATTTCTCCTGCCATCCACACCATGGTAAAACAATTTAAACCCACCTCTGATACACTTAGCCTTACTCCCCTTCCATCTGGTCTCTTGCACACACAATATACCAACCTTCCTTCTGTCCATCATATTAGCTAGCTCTCTCCCTATACCAGTCATGCTGCCAACATTCAAAGTTCTGACCCTCACTACCACAGTCCTAGCCTTTCTCTTCTCTTCCTGCCTTCGGCCATGACTTCCGGCTCTTCCCCTCCTTCGGCCAACAGTAGCCCAATTTCCGCCAGCACCCTGTTGGCTAACAGTACTGGTGGCGGTCATTGTTAACCCGGGCCTCTAGACAGAAGATATACAAAAGAGAAAGACAGAAATTAGTGGAAAGAAAAATATTTCTACAAGAAAAACTGTCAGAAGCTTCAAATAAAAAGATGTGTTCATTAATATCATTAATACAACCGATTCATGAAAAAAATTTATACAAAGGAGAAAGCAAAACTAACCAATACAAAAAAGCAGTACCAAAGTTATTTGAAGAGAAATACAGGCAAAGGCATATGGACATGGAAAATTTTGTAACACAAAAAATAAGAAAACAACGAAGAAAAGTAGAAAACAAGATTAGTAAAGGAGAAGTTAAAGAAATAGAAACTGAGGTTATGGATTACCTGCGAAGTGAAGGATTTAGTATAGAAAATCTAACTCAGATAACATCACAGCAGGAGAGAGCAATGGATCCCAAAATTAAGGTGAAACCAGTGGAGCAGGAAATATCTGATCAGTTGCCATATAAAGATAATTTGGAGCCTTTCAAAGGAAACTAGTACAAACATTCAGTTGACGTTGCACAGCAAGAGAAGTACAGGAAACTGTGGAACGCTGAAGCAGTCAATGTCATGGAATGATAGGCCAGTGAGATCCCATATGAAAGAGCAATGGATGACACAGGATGAAACTGAAGAGAATTTGGCACAGGAAGATGTTCTGGAACTTCCTATAGAATGCCTGCAGGAAATGAAGGACAAAGAATGTGCACTCAGTTTAGAAGAAAATGATCTAAGAGAAGAGCTGCTTAACTTAATAGAAATAGACAGACATATTAAGATCAATGAAAGAAATAGACTACAGAAAGTCAGGAAAATACAAAAAGTTAGAAGTCTGGTAAAACAAATGAATACAGTAATTAGGACTGCCCACAGAGATTCATGTGATATAACAGAAGTAAATAGGATAT
This sequence comes from Protopterus annectens, assembly GCF_019279795.1. Lineage (NCBI taxonomy): Eukaryota > Metazoa > Chordata > Ceratodontiformes > Protopteridae > Protopterus > Protopterus annectens. Next base: position 504,354,159 of record NC_056738.1, read on the forward strand.
AGAAATTCCTGTGTTAGTGTTAGCCTGGGGGTTCTACTTGCATTAAAATCTGTGTTGGTTACATTTCTAGTAATCATTTTAATCGGAGTTGCTGGCTACTGAGACTTGTCTGTATATATCAACTGGACAAAAGCTGATTTAAGTATACTTTTCTCTGCACTTATTTAAGATTTAATTCAGTAAATATTGTGTGTCTTTGATTCAGTAAATATTGTGTGCCTCTGTCTATCTGCAGTTAGCTCCCTGAAGTGTGAAAAAGTGTAGCCATCTGGGCTCACTGAAAGTTGTTAGACTGCTTTGAAATTCCTGTGTTAGTGTTAGCCTGGTGGGGTTCTGCTTGCATTAAAATCTGTGTTGGTTACAGTTCTAGTAATCATTTTAATCGGAGTTGCTGGCTACTGAGACTTGTCTGCATATATCAACTGGACAGAAGCTGATTTAAGTATACTTTTCTCTGCACTTATTTAAGATTTGATTCAGTAAATATTGTGTGTCTTTGATTCAGTAAATATTGTGTGTCTCTGTCTATCTGCAGTAAGCTGCCTGAAGTGTGAAAAAGTGTAGCCATCTGGGCTCATTGAAAGTTGTTAGACTGCTTTGAAATTCCTGTATTAATGTTAGCCTGGGGGATTCTGCTTGCATTAAAATCTGTGTTGGTTACAGTTCTAGTAATCATTTTAATTGGAGTTGCTGGCTACTGAGACTTGTCTGCATATATCAACTGGGCAGAAGCTGACTTAAGTATACTTTTCTCTGCACTTATTTAAGATTTGATTCAGTAAATATTGTGTGTCTTTGATTCAGTACATATTGTGTGTCTTTGATTCAGTAAATAATGTGTGTCTTTGATTCAGTAAATATTGCGTGTCTCTGTCTATCTGCAGTTAGCTGCCTGAAGTGTGAAAAAGTGTAGCCATCTGGGCTCACTGAAAGTTGTTAGAATGCTTTGAAATTCCTGTGTTAGTGTTAGCCTGGTGGGGTTCTGCTTGCATTAAAATCTGTGTTGGTTACAGTTCTAGTAATCATTTTAATCAGAGTTGCTGGCTACTGAGACTTGTCTGCATATATCAACTGGACACAAGCTGATTTAAGTATACTTTTCTCTGCACTTATTTAAGATTTGATTCAGTAAATATTGTGTGTCTTTGATTCAGTAAATATTGTGTGTCTCTGTCTATCTGCAGTTAGCTGCTTGAAGTGTGAAAAAGTGTAGCCATCTGGGCTCATTGAAAGTTGTTAGACTGCTTTGAAATTCCTGTGTTAGTGTTAGCCTGGGGGGTTCTGCTTGCATTGAAATCTGTGTTGGTACATTTCTAGTGATCATTTTAATCAGAGTTGCTGGCTACTGAGACTTGTCTGCATATATCAACTGGACACAAGCTGATATAAGTATAATTTTCTCTGCACTTATTTAAGATTTGATTCAGTAAATATTGTGTGTCTCTTTCTATCTGCAGTTATTTTCCCACCCCCCCCCATCCCTGTTTCCTGTTATGGTGTTAATCTTGGTGGCTTTGGAATTGCCCGCTCCTGCTGTAAATCTGTTTTTGCACACTCCTCCTTGACCCATCTCATTTGCTCACTCAACTGAGTACAGTGAGATCACATTTTCATTTCAGATACTCCTACCAGTCCCATCTCCTCTGCTGTGTATAGAGAGAGCACTTGGGGAGGACATTCCCCTATAGTATCTTAATCTGCTCTGTTTCCTCCCTCTACAAAAAACAAAAACAAATTCCACTTCATCTGCTTTACTGTATTTGTGTTACTTCCTACTTTATTACCTTATTTTGCTTTTGCCTCTTCTTAAAAGTACTCAATTGAATTTATTCTGCTGCCTTTATTACTGCTTGTTAGTAGCCTGATTAAATTGTAACTGTTATTCTAAGGCCTTTGGTTTAAGCATTTGGGCTTCAAACTGTTGTTTTACATTAAGGAGGTTTGTGGTCTGCACTGTTGTGGCAGAACAGGTAGCGTACATCCTTCTAAGTTGGGAACTGCTGATTGAAGGCTCAGTGTCTGTTATTCTAAAAGTGTATTAGTTCTGGGTTAAGCACTTGGACTTCAGACCAGTTATTTTACATTAAGAAGGTTTGTGATGTGCACTCTTGTGGGAGGAGAGGCTAGATTCTGCCCTTCTGAGCTGGGACTTTCTGGTTAAAGGCTTATTGCACGTGCTTACTTAAACTGTTTCTTTATGAAATCGGTATGCCTTGTTTGCTGTAGCATAGACGAGATTCAGGCCTGCTGGATCTAGCTTTGTTTGTATAACTTGTGCACTGATCCAGGCCGTCTTTTTTGGAGAAGGTTTCTCTGTACCCTAGTGGCAGGAGTCTGCAGTTAGAACTTGTCTGATTGAAGACTGCTGGAACAGGGCTCAGTTTTGAGCTTTCTAACTGATTAATTGTGTAAAGTGTGGTTTTGATTGTATCTGCTCTATTTTCTGAAAAAAAAAAAATATATATATATATATATATATATATATATATATATATATATATATACTTGTTTTCCACCTTTCTGAACTAGTATAGTCCAGTTTTCAGGTCACTGCTGAATCCAGGGCTGTGTTACAAGTTTCTGTGTTGCCCATACCTTACTTGGATAGAAGGAAGTTTCATTATTCACCTGTAAGAGAGGGGAGCTTTGAGCAGCCTATCTGTCCCCGGAGGAGTGGCTTCAGCCCAGACGTTAGTAGTTTAATGACCATTTTGGGCTAATTTCTGTCTCTTTCACTTCCCTGCTATAAAAACCACATTTGCGTAGTTTCTCCACTTGTATTCCATGCAGCAAGTGCCTTCCAGGTGTTCTGCAGAGTCTACAGCAGCAGAGAGACAAAAGAGAGACTTTGGAGTGATTAAGTATAATTTTCTGCTTTTCTTGCTGTCTTAACTAATTCCGCCTAAAATGCCAGTTTTGTTTAGCGTTCCTGTGATTTAAAAAGTTTGTTATTGCTACATATTGTACTTATTTGCTGCCTGCACTTGAATTAAGTCATTTTTGTGTTTAAATAATCTGTTTAATTGTTGTAGGCTACAGACTGAAGTGCAATAGCCTTTTCTGTGCATTTAAAGTGCTGTTTTGATTGTATCTGCTTTATTTTCTGGAAAAAAAAAAAATATATATATATATATATATATATATATATATATATATATATATATATATATATACTTGTTTCCCGCCTTTCTGAACTAGTGTAGTCCAGTTTTCAGGTTATTGCTGAATCCAGGGCTGTGTCACAAGTTTCTGTGTTGCCCATACCTTACTTGGATAGAAGGAAGTTTCTCTGTTCACCTGTGAGAGAGGGGAGCTTTGAGCAGCCGATCTGTCCCTGGAGGAGTGGTTTCAGCCCAGAAATTAGTAGTTTATTGGCCATTTTGGGCTAATTTTGATTGTGTCTGTTCTATTTTCTGAAAAAAAAACAAAAAAAAACCCAAAACAAATACTTGTTTCCCGCCTTTCTGTACTAGTATAGTCCAGATTTCAGGTTATTGCTGAATCCATGGCTGTGTTACAAGTTTCTGTGTTGCCCATGTCTTACTTGGATAGAAGGACGTTTCTCTGTTCACCTGAGAGAGAGGGGAGCTTTGAGCAGCCTATCTGTCCCTGGAGGAGTGGTTTCAGCCCAGAAGTTAGTAGTTTATCAGCCGTGTAGGGCTAATTTCTATCTCTTTCACTTCCCTGCTATAAAAACCGCATTTGCACATTTTTTGCGCTTGTATTCCGCTCAGCAAGTGCCTTCCAGGTGTTCTGCAGAGTCTACAGCAGCAAAGAGACAAAAGAGAGACTTTGGAGTGATTAAGTATCATTTTTCTGCTTTTTTTGCTGTCTTAACTAATTCCGCCTAAAACGCCAGTTTTTTTAGCGAATCTGTGATTTAAAAAGTTTGTTATTGCTACATATTGTACTTATTTGCTGCCTGCACTTGAATTGTCATTTTTGTGTTTAAATAATCTGTTTAACTGTTGTAGGCTACACATTAAAGTGCAAAAGCCTTTTCTGTGCATTTAAAGTGTTGTTTTGATTGCATCTGCTCTATTTTCTGAAAAAAAACAAAAACACAAAATCAAATATATATACTTGTTTCCCGCCTTTTTGAACGAGTATAGTCCAGTTTTCAGGTTACTGCTGAATCCAGGGCTGTGTTACAAGTTTCTGTGTTGCCCATACCTTACTTGGATAGAAGGAAGTTCCTCTGTTCACCTATGAGAGAGGGAAGCTTTGAGCAGCCTATCTGTCCCTGGAGGAGTGGTTTCAGCCCAGAAGTTAGTAGTTTATCAGCCATTTTGGGCTAATTTCTCTCTCTTTCACTTCCCTGCTATAAAAAATGCATTTGCGTGGTTTTGTGCACTGGGCAGTGCCGGTTAGCTAGAGTTAAACTATTCTCGGCTCCATGAAGTCTACTCTGCAATTTTTCCCTTGGAACTAGACAAACCTTCAACTTTAGCAGTCACACCATTCATTCCACAGTCAAGCACTTGCTTGAAACTCATAGCAAGCACTAATTAACCCTAGCAGTAGACCCCCCCCTCCTATACTGTCCAGAAGGACAAGGCTCTCTATTTGTCTCCACCAGCCAATCAGAAAAACAGCTTACACTACCTATTCAGGCATGTCCAAAGGGCAGTTTCCGGTGTATTCTCCAGTCCAACTGGTGAATCTGGGCATTTTGAGGCAATGTTATAACTGTCTCATGTACACAGACAACCCTCTCCTCCTACCACCAAACACTAATATATGCGAGAGATGCAATTATACAGCCAAACTGGAGGCAAAGCTCTCTCATCCCAAGACTGGAACTGAAAGTCAAGAGGAGAAGGGTAATACTTGCAACACACCACCAGTCTCACATAGACCTAATAAACCAACACCAGCAAATAACAAACATGAATACATGAAAACATACTCGGAGGCTCTAAATAAAAATCTGGAAAAGCAACAAAGACCTCCAAATTAGACATCCAAGCAACCTCCACACCCCATCACCAACCATGAAACACATACTTCACATAATTAGTGTGCCATGCAATCACAGCCCTTAAGGCAAAATAACATACCCAACACACTAGTAATAGGCGACTCTACAGTCAGTCACACCAATGCCCCACTAACTAGGCTGGACAAGGAGAAGGTTACAGTTAGCTGCCTGTCGGGTGCCAGGATCCACCACATAACACAAGCACTCAGGTCACTCCAGAACAAGTCCAAATATGACTCTGTCATTGTCCATGTTGGTGTGAATGACCTCAGACGTGCCTCCCTGGACTACATGAAAAGAGACATGGAAGAGCTCTCTGATCATGTAGCCCAGGCCAGTATGACCCTGACCCTGAGTGGCATCCTGCCCTCACCAAGAATGATGTCACAGTATAAAGAAAAAATTATCAATTTCAACAATTGGCTAAGTTTCTGGTGTCATTCAAAAGGGATCCAGTATCTGTCCGCCTGGGATGACATGTTCGACAAGCCACGTTGCTTCACAAGAGCTGGCTTGCACTTGTCATGCTTAGGCTTTTGAATACTGGCCAAGGCTCTTGCCACCACTATAGTGCCGTTTTTAGGCAAGGCTCAAAAGACAAAGCCACCACCATAAATAGCACAAGTAATCAAAAACTGAGGGTAATGCTACTCAACGCCAGAAGTCTAAATCTCAAAATGCACACACTCAAGGCACTCCTCAGTATGGAGAACATCGACATCTGTGCAGTAACAAAAACCTGGTTTAAGGCTCCTGAGAGCACAATGCATCAGAGATCATCCATGTGCAACTAACAATCGGCAAAACTGCAATCCAAATTGTAGCTTGCTACAGATCACCCACCATGACCCAGGACCCCCATTCCGCATTTCTGGAGACACTGGGAAATATGAAGATCCTACCAAACACCCTAATACTGGGTGATTTCAATTACCCAAACATAAACTGGGAGAAATACTCAAGTACTAACTCCCTTGCCCAACGCTTCCTAGAATTTATAAACTTGAATGCCCTGGATCAACTGGTCAACACCCCCACCAGGGGGAACAACATATTGGACCTGGTCATCACCAGCAAGGGTGACCGGTGTTCCATACTGGAGGTCAACCCCTCGCTGGTTAGAGCAGACCATAGACTAATCACTCTGGATATCCACATTCCGCCCCAACCCTCAATCAAGGAAACCACTGTGAAAAACTTTTCAAAAGCAAAGTTCACGTTACTTAAGACCAACATGGAAAGGTTCACAGTTCCCATGCTAAAGGACAATGCTGTCCAAGCTGCTGAAACCTTTACAAAGGCACTCTATGAGCATCTGCAGAAATGCATGAATCGTGCTAGCCCAAGTAAAACCAAGGCTCACTCCTCCAAGAAAAGGAAACCAGTCTGGTGGACCCCTGCCATAAACAAGCTATACAACAGAAGGAGGAAACTAGTACAGAAAAGAGTAAAATCCCAAGAAGGAAAGACATCCCTGATCAGTATCAGTAAGAAACTACAATCCCTCATTAAATCATCCAAGGCTAGTTTCGAAAGAAAAATTACCAATCACTCCAAAGATAACCACAAAGCATTCTTTAGCTATGTCAAGAACCTAAGTGGAAACTCTCAGATCTGCTCTGAGTTAGTGCAGAATGGCACAAAATACACTGAACTGACTGATATTGCCAACATTCTGGCAGACAGGTTTAATGCAAACTTCACCCCCCCCTCTCACCCCCTAAAGGGCCCATAACCATACCAGAAGAATGCAGGGCCCCATCAATCACTGACACACAGGTTAAAACAGCCCTATCTAAAGCCAAAAACACAGCTTCAATGGGACCGGACAGTGTCCCAGGCTGTATCTTACAAGAGCTCCAAAATGAACTAACCCCTCACCTAAACACACTGTTCAAACTCAGCCTCTCTACAAGCTACATACCCACAGAGTGGTGCACAGCAACAGTTATCCCACTCCACAAAGGTGGAGCCACAACGGACCCCAGGAACTATAGCCCTATAAGCCTTTCTCGTCTGGTCTGCAAGGCTATGGAGTGCATCATCATGGAACTCATTAACAGAGATATTGGGAACCTCCAAACCTTGGACCCTACCCAGTTTGGCTTTGTTAAGGGCAGATCATGCCTCCTAAACCTGGTGGACTTCTTTGAGACAGTTATCAAGGCATTAGACAAGGGAAAGGAGGTCCACACGGCCTACCTAGACCTCACAAAGGCTTTTGACACCATTCCTTATTCTAGTATTATGGACAAGCACACCAGCTTGAACATAAACCCCTACATCATGAAATGGGTTGCCAACTGACTCATGGATGGAACCCACATGGTGAGAGCTGCAGGCTGTATGTACTCACTGAGACGGATACCTGTTGTCAAAATCATGGCCTCAAGCTAAATGCCAAAAAGTGCATAGTCATCCCCTTTGGAAAAAATAAAGTACCCGCGAACTACCACATAGGTGGTAGTCCCCTAAATACAGAAAATGTAATAAGGGATCTGGGGACCTAAGTAGATAGTAATCTCTCCTTTGATAATCATATTGCCAAGGTGGTTAGAAAATCCTTCTATGTGGCCCACCTAATCATAAAAGGGTTCACATCTAGAACAAAAGAGGTTATTGTGCCTCTCTACTCATCACTTATTCGACCCATCATAGAATACAATGCCCCATTTGGGATGTACCTTACAAGACACCTGCAACAGCTGGAAAGACCACAAAAGTACCTAACCAAGAGGATTACTGGCCTCAAACAGATGCCCTATGCAGCCCGACTCAAGAAACTCCAGCTGTACTTGGTTGCATATCACTTATTCAGAGGTGATCTCTGCCTGACATACAAGACCATGTCCAACCCAGAATTGATGGACATGCTCCACCTAAAAAAAAAAAACAAATCCCGGAGAGCCACACGCTCTAGAGATATAAACCTCACCACAACGATAAATAGGATATGCTGGAAGGATAGATTCCTGTCCCATAGACTCCCCATGCTTTGGAACAGGATTCCAATATACATCAGGCAGAGCCCCTCACTAACACTCTTCAAGAGAAACCTTGATAGGTGGATGGGAAACAGGAAGTTTTCCCCGGGGATCACTGCAGTGGCTCTGCTGGACAGTGGCACAGGGGACTAATGGCTCTGTTGGACAGAGGCACAGGGAACTAATCTAAGGGGGTGGAAAAAGCCAACACATTCTGGCTAGGCTTATAAATGCCCTTGGGCAGATAGCCTAGTACTTAACTATGAACCTATGAACCTATTACTGTGCAGCTAAGTTTATAACAGATAAAGTCTTACCACAAAAACACTGGGCAGTAAGGGAAAGGAAGGGGAGAAATCGAATGCCATCATGGAAGTATTGAATAAAGAAAACTATAAAGCAATTAAGACAAGAAGTGCCACTGTTAAGAGTATAGAAGAAGGAACAGATCAACAAAAATACTTAGACGTAATAAAAGCAATGTGCAGTATCAGAACAGATTAGGATTTGTCATGCACTATCGCAAATAATAAACTAAAAATATCAGCACAGGCAGAAAAACTTGGAAGATATGCACATAAATATAAAGGAAAAATACAAAATAAGCAATTTGTTGATGACCCAAAAAAGTTTTACTGAGAACCGTGAAACAAGGCAAATGGAATTGAAACACCACCAAAAAAAAGAAGACATAGATATGACCAGAAGGCGAAGTCTATAAAAAAAAAAAATATATATATATATATATATATATATATATATATATTTTGGAGAAATATCTTTGAAGATCCTGTAGAACATAACAAAGATGCTAAATGGATAGAAGTAGTAAAAGAAAGAATAAGAAGATCAAATGTACAGAATATGAAATGGGATGAAGTATCTGCCAGAGAGACTGAAACAAAGTTGACAAAAGCTCCTAATTGGAAAAAAAAACAGGCCCAGATGCAGTACCTAACTTCCGGCTAAAAGTATTAGTATCTTTACATGAAAACTTAGCCATGAGTTAGAAGTATTAATATGCCCACCCCGAGCAGAGACCAGCTTGGTTAACAACAGGAAAAACAATAACATGTTATTTAATGCATAAATATAATGTTATTAAATGATTTTTTAAATATTAACTTCTCTGTAATCTGGAGTTTTCTCCTCAGGTCTCCACTGAAAATGGGCTACTGGCCCAGTTGGACCAACCTGGTTAACAAATGTCAATAAATAAATAAACAAACAAACAAACAAATAAATAAATAAAACAATACTCCTACTACAGAGCAAACCTGCAAGCTATCCTATAGGCCAATAACTTGCCTTCCAATAATGTATAAATCATACAATGGAACTGATGCCAACAGAGTTTATAGTCATTTAGAAAAAAACTCAATCATTGCAATAGAACAAAAGGGTAATAAAAGAAAGTCATATGAAACAAAGGATCATTTCCTGTTAAAGTCATAATGGAGAAATGTAGAAAAGAGAAGAATCTAAGTATGGCATGGATAGACTACAAAAAAAGCATGTGACTGTATCCCATATTCATGGTTAAGAGAGTGCTTAAAAATGAGTAAGATACACCTTACACCGATCGATTACATTACAGCGACCATGAAACTGTGGCAAACCATTTTGCAGTTAAGCCATCTTAAAGGACAAATTATTATTCCAGGGATAAAAATTCCAAGGGGGATATTCCAGGGTGACTCTCTGTCACCACTGCTCTTTTGCCTTGTCCTTTATCCATTAAGCTGTCTACTTCACAGATTAGGCCATGGCTACAATCTGACCCCAGAAATCAAACTGTAAAGACCTCTCATCTTATTTTTGTAGATGATTTAAAACTGTATTGTTCATCAGATGAAGAACTGAAAGCACAACTGCAAACGGTCAAAACATTTTCAGATGATAAAAGAATATAATTTGATCTTGGTAAATGTGCAAAAGCAACCTTTAAAGCAGGAGAGCTGCAGCAACAAGAAAACATCATTTTTAGACATGAATGTGATATAAAAGAACTTGAGTGAGGGAGTGTATAAATATTTGGGAACTGATGAAGGATCAACAATAAAACATGAACAAATGCGAATAAAACTTAGGAATATTTTAGAAGTAATAGAAAACACATAAAAGCATATAATCCAACAAGAATGTCACAGGATGCATTCTCCTTGGAAAGAACCAGACACCAGGCAGACTAAGGTTATTAGCACTTTCGTTCCCTTTATTCACACTCAGTACAAACAAAACGTCATCAGATACAAAACCTTACACACTTTCCCCCATTTTTATATACAAATCAATTAATTACACCAATCATCCTATCACTCAATTAAATTAAATTAAATAGATTAATTAAGTATGCCCTCAGATAAAAAACACATAAATATATATGATAAAATATTCTATAATATTATCTTTTCTAAAAAATCATGTATATGTGTGATACATTTAAAACTTATTCTATAAAAAACATCTTGTGGGTTTTTCATTTTGTATCTGATAAAGGAGAAGGTATCCTGTGACATTCTTGTTGGAATATTTTAGAAGGCTAACATTAATACTGAAAACAGTGCTGACATCTAGGAACTAAGTCCAAGTTATAAACCAATTTGCTCTTCTGGTCCAAACTTACAGTTTTGGAGTGATTGAATGGCCCCAAAAGGTGTTGGATAAGTTGGACAGAAAAACAAGAAGGATGCTTCATGCTCATCAAATGATTTATAAAAATCAGTGCATACCAAGATTACATATTCCCCATTCTGAAGAAAGTATGGGCCTCATCAAAATTGATTACATGTCAAGATCTGCAGTCGTGGGGCTGCATACATATCTGCTGACTTCACAAGACCCAAATGTAGTGAAAATTTTGAAACATGACTTCCCTATTTAGTTTAGCAGAGGCATATTGGCATCTAACGGAAGCAGATAAAACTCAGGTAGCAACTGAATGTGCAAAAAGCAAAAGAAAGAATATAAAGTGAGGGATCAGATGAGAAAGCAAAGAATGTGGAAAATGCATAAATATAGTTGCAAGTATAGAAAACTCTTGGAGCAACCTCATGTTGATCAGGATCGAATGCAGGAATGGTTATGGAGAGGTGAGTTTAAACCAAAAGATGAACAGTTAATTTTGGCGGCCCAAGATAGTGGACAACATACACATTGGTTTACAAAGTCCATTGAACATGTGGGAGAAACAGATAAATGTAGATTTTGTAAAACAGAGTTGGAAACAGTCGCACATCTTGTTGCTGGTTGTGATATACTAATGGCAGAAGGACTGTATACTGAAAGGCATCATAATGTGGCAAGACTGTTGCATTGGGAATTGTGCAAACATTATAATACTGAAGTAGCTGAAAGACACTGGAAACATGAGCCACAAAGCTTCATAGAAAATGTTGAAGTTTATATCACATCGGATCATCCATTACAAACAGTTGAAAAAATAAACTCGAAAAAACAGATTTAATAGTCCATGAAAAGAAGACAAATGTAGCAATGATCACTGAAATTGCTACACTTAGTGACTACAGTATCTTACATACAGAGAAACACAAAGTAATAAAGTAACAGTTCCCTGTGCCTTCTCCTATTAACCTGGTGAACCTGGGCATCCTGAGGCAATGTAGCAACTGCCTATGTACACTGACAATCCTTTCATCTTACCTCCCAACACTCAGACTTGCGAGATATGCACTTATATATCCAAATTGGAAGCCACGCACTCTCCAGCCAAGACTGGAATAGCCAGTCGAGAGGAGAAGGTCAACACTTGTACCACACCATGTGGAACACATAGCCCTCCAGAACACATACCAGCACTGCCTTCACAAAAAAACACAAACCACACACCCACCTTCACAGAAGCTCTCAATAAAAATCTACTCAAACAGCAGAGACCTCCAAAGCAGAAACCCACTCGACCACCACAACGCAACACTAATCACGAGACACGTAACTCTCCTAAACAATGTGCCACTCAACCAAAGCCCCTAAGGCAAAACAGCATACACAACTCACTAGTCATAAGTGACTCAATAGTGAGGCACACTGATGTCCCACTCACTAGGTGGAATAAGGAGAAAGTAACAGTCAGCTGCCTGTCAGGTGCCAGGATCTACCACATAACACATGCACTCAGGTCCCTCAACAGCAAGTACAAATATGACTCTGTCATTGTACATTTGGGTGTGAATGACCTGAGATGTACCTCCCTGGACTACATGAAGAGATATGGAGGAGCTCTCGGATTATGTAGCCCAGGTGGGTATGACCCTAGCCCTGAACAGCATCCTACCATCACCTAGAATGATACCACAGTACAAGCAGAAAATGATTGATTTCAGAAACTGGCTAAGTTTCTGGTGTCATTCTAAGGGGATCCAGTATCTGTCTGCCTGGGATGACATGACTGACAGACCTCGCTGCTTTGCCAGAGGTCACCCCTGGGCTTCCAGATACTAGCCACCCCTATAATGCCCTTTTTAGGCAGTGTTTTAAAGACCAAATTATCACTTTAACAGCTACAAACAAGAAGTCTAAATCTCAAAATCTCAAAATGCACTGACTCAAAGCACTCCTTAAAATGGAGAACATCGACATTTGTGCTGTAACAGAGACCTGGTTCAAGGCAGCAGAAAGCACCCCTGCACTACCTGGCTATAACTCATTACACACCTTTCAACCCCAGAACTTGGACTGAAGCTCCGAAGGTGGTGGTGTTTCCATATTCATAAAGGATGCGAACACCTCCAGACTGGTAGCCCAACATAATGTATCAGAAATACTTCAGATGCAGCTAACATTGGGTAAGACAGCAATTCAGGTCGTAGCCTGCTATAGGTCCCCAACCATGTCCCAAGACTGACACTCCATGTTCCTAAGCACCCTGGAGAATATTAGGGTCCAACTTAACATGTTCATACTGGGCGACTTCAACTACCCCTCCATTAACTGAGAAAACTACTCATGTACCAATACACTTGCCCAATGTTTCCTGGAATTCATTAATTCCAGTGCCCTGGACCAGCTTGTTCTTACCCCCACTAGAGATAGCAACATCCTTGACCTGGTCATTACTAAAATGGGCAACCATTGCTCTACACCAATAGTCAATTCTTCCCTGGTTAGATCTGACCACAAACTAATCACCATGGAAATCTCACCCACACCCCCCCCGCAAAGCTAACCACCATGAAAAACTTCTCCAAAGCTGACTTTGGGCTCCTAAAAACAGAGATGGCTAACTTCACGACACCCATGCAAATGAAGAATAGTTGCATGACTGCCGAATCATACACCAATGCACTGTACGAACACGTACACAAAAGCATGGGTCTCACCATGTCTGGTGGTCCCCTGCCATAAACAAACTCTACAACAGAAGGAAGAAACTGATGCAGAATAAGGTGAAGTCCCAAGACTGGAAAAACTCCCTTATCAGCCTCAACAAAAAGTTGAGATCCCTCATCAAATCCTCTAAAGCTAGCTATGAAAACAGAATTGCAGCAGATAGTAAAGACAACCACAAGGCCTTCTATAGTTATGTAAAGAATCCCCACAGCAATACCCAGATTTGCTCTGAGCTACTGCCAGCAAATATTGCCAATATATTGGCCGACAGATTCAGTACCAACTTTACCCCCCCGCCCACAAAGAACCAATCACAATACCAGTGGATTGCCAGGCACACACTATTACTGCTGCACAGGTTAAAACAGCACTGTCCAAGGCCAAGAATACAGCTTCTATGGGACCTGACAATATCCCTGGCTATGTTCTACATGAACTACAGAGTGAACTGGCACCTCACCTGTGTGCCCTATTCAATCACAGCCTCACCTCAGACTTTGTCACTACCACATGATGCACTGCTACAGTCATCCCTCTCCACAATAACTACAATAATAACTATTGCCCCCTTAGCCTGACAAGTCTGATATGCAAAGCTATGAAACGCATCATCATGGATCTAATAAACAAAGATATAGGGAATCTCCAAACTCTGGATCCCACGCAGTTTGGTTTTGTGAAGGGTAGATCATGCCTGCTCAACCTGGTTGACTTCTTTGAGTCAGTCACCAGAGCTGTGGATGAAGGCAAGGTGGTTCATACAGCCTACATTGATCTGGTCAAGGCCTTTGATACCATTCCCCACTCAGGAATCTTAGAAAAACTCACTAAGCTAGGCATCAACCCCTATATCACTAGGTGGATTGCAAACTGGCTCACAGATAGAACAATGTGAAAGTAGCTGACTCCAAGTCAGACTGCAGACTAGTCACAAATGGAATCCCATAGGGTTTGGTCCTGGGTCCTCTTCTGTTTGGTATCTGCTTCTCCTGAAGTCCAGGCCAACACAAAGGGACTCTGGCTGACAAAGTTTACAGACAATTGCAAGTTGGTAGCTATTATTAACTCCCCAAGTGATGTTGACATCCTACAGAAAGGCCTCACTGAGATCAATGACTGGTGTCAGAACCATGGCCTTAAGCTCAATGCCAAAAAATGTGTCATCATCCCCTTTGGGAAAAACACGGTTCCCGTGAATTACCACATCAGTGGTAGTCCACTGCGCACAGAAGGCGTTCTAAGAGATCTGAGAACACAGGTTGACAGCAACCTCCCTTTTGACCACCACATTGCCACTGTGGTCAGAAAGTCCTTCTATGTGGCACATTTCATTTCTAAGGGTTTTGCATCCAGGAAGAAAGAGATCATTGGCTCCCTCTCCTCTTCCCTCATTAGGCCAATCATCGAGTACAATGCCCCATTTGGCATGTACCTCACTAGAAACCTGCAACAACTGGAGAGGCCACAAAAGTACCTCACAAAGAGGATCCTAGGCCTTAAACACTTGTCCTATATGGACAGACTCAAACAATTCCAATTATTCTCTATCTCATATCACCTACTTAGAGACGATCTCTGCTTGACTTATAAAGCCATGTCTGACCCACCTCTGTTAGAAATGCTACATCTAAAGAAGTCACAATCCCTCCACACCACATGCTTCAGAGACCTCAATCTCATTACCACAATCAACAGAACATGCTGGAGGGACAGGTTCATAAGCCAGAGACTGCCCATGCTATGGAATAGATTTCCCATACATGTCAAACAGAGCACTTCATTGGTCCTCTTCAAGAGAAATCTTGATGAGTGGATGGGAAATTGAAAATTCACCCCGGGGATCACTCCAGTGGCTCTACTCAACAGAGGCACTGGAACTAAGGTTGGGTGGCATGATGCCAGGGTAATCCTATGGGCTAGGCTTGTAAAGGCTCCAGGGCCATTAGCCTAGTACACGCCTATGCACCAGGATTTGCAGGCAGAAATGAGGGCAATGTGGAAGAAAGATACCCAGATAGATCCGGTAGCAGTAGGAGCAATGGGTCTTATAAAAAAGAATTTATAATCATATGTTACCAATACATTTCATACGAATGACAAAAGCAGTCATTACTGGGCATACTGCAGGTACTGCAAAGAGCACTTCTTGGCTGACATCAAAGATTGAAACAATACTAATTTCATGAACTTTAGTCATACTTTGACTTACTAATGGGGTCCATTCCTGTCATGGTATTAGAAACCCAAAAGACTTGGAGGAATTAAAAAAGAGAAAATATTATATTCGTAGAGTAGCAAAAAGTATTTTAAGAACTAAGCCAGCATGACAATGGAGAAAAGAAATGTTGCCGATAGAAATGACTGCAATAAGGGGTACAGAGAATAGGCAACACAGAACTGGAATTTACTGGAGAAAACTGGCAAAGGAACCAAGGTATTTGGAGCAAATGACCAGAGAGGGAAAGGTAATAGAATGGGAAGATGCCAAGAAGACATTTGGACTGCAGGCTACAGACTGCCTTCCCTACCAGAGATTGATAGCAAAGTATATGCAAAGAGAGATAGGAGAATCCTAAATGAAAGACCTGCTCTAGTAGAGTTTTTAGTTGAATCTAGAGCAGAAACTATTGTTAAAAAGGAATAATAAGAAGAACAGAT
Organism: Protopterus annectens; assembly: GCF_019279795.1. Classification (NCBI taxonomy): domain Eukaryota; kingdom Metazoa; phylum Chordata; order Ceratodontiformes; family Protopteridae; genus Protopterus; species Protopterus annectens. The sequence goes on from NC_056738.1 coordinate 504,370,131, forward strand.
AAATGTTGCACAATAACTATAGGAATCAGTTAGAGGAGGTTAGCAAAGACTGGGAAGAGAGAGAGAGAGACTGGCCAAGCAATTTACAAGGGAACAATGGGCAGACATATGTATGCCTCCTAAGTATGCAACAAAGTCCTAAAAATGTAGGATTTTTGCGTAGAAGTGATTGCACAGGCATTTTTATACCCCAAGCAGACTTCAAAGAAATTTTCCTCAGGTAAATAGGAAATGTTGCGTTATGATAGGGAACAAAGAGATACCTGGGAAAATATGTTTTGGGAGTGTAATGACTTGGCACATTTTAAAAAATTGCCTACAGAGTACTCTGTCAGAAATACTGTGTGAGCAAATGATTGTTTTGAGCTGGGACACAGGATCTAAATTGCCTAGACATAGTAAGGCCTTATTAAGTTTAATTCTGGTTGCTGCCAAAAATGCAATTATGAGAAAATAGAAATCAAAGTCTAAACTAACTGTATTTGGAGTACAGAATGTTTTAACAAAAGTAAAGAAACTGGAAGTGAGATATTTCGAAAAGGGAAGGAGCAAATTACATAGAAATAAAAATGGCAAGTGTGAGAATAACACATGCAGATTAATGTTCAGACTGAGGAATAAGGTTTAAGGGAAGGCAGGAACTGAGAAATGTATGTAATGTTGGACTGATGATAGTTATAAAAAATGACATATGGGATGTGAGATGTACATAACTGGAAACATGTTAATATGGTTCTTTTATATTAATGCATGTTTGCCTATGTCAAAAGTGATAATTTAAAAAAAGGTGTTAAAAAATCAGTGGGTATAAGTGGGTGCAAAATGGAGAGGACCTGTACTGCTGCTCCTAATGAAGCCTGCTTTATTTGTTATGGAAGTATGCAGCCCCTTTGGAAATAACTACAAAAATATACTGTGGGAATTTTGCTGAACTGCCAGGACTTGGAGAATTATCTTAAACGGCTCTGAGACCAGGATGACCATTAATGCAGCATTTTCTTTCAATGGTGCCTGCACCAGTATTTATGTGTGTGTCTTTTGGCTTTTCCCGGTTAGGGGTCGCCACAGCGGAACTCCGGTCCGCTAATGATTGGCAGTTGATTTTTACGTACCGGCTTGCCAGGCCTGACGCACAACCTTCAACAAAGGTACGCCCATTCACACATGTCTCCACGCAGCAGACGCTCTAGCTGAGAATCGAACTGGACAGCGTCTTACTGTGAGGCGACAATGCTACTGCAGCACCACCGCAGGTTTCTGCACTTGATAAGTTCCATTTATGTTGCTTCTGGCCATTTTATCAAAAAGGTGATATCCATTATGGAGCCTCCTTCTTCCAATGAATCCGGTGAGGGCATCCATTTTTTTTTTCTTTTCTATGGCTGCCTCTTTCTGAGTATGTTTATAAACTTTTCTCTTTCCTATTCAGTTTCATATTGCAATGACTCTTTAAAATTCTGTGATTCCTTCTTTTTGGAATAATTTTCTTATCTCTAATTTGCTATTATTTTAAAATTCTGTGATTCCTTCTTTTTGGAATAATTTTCTTATCTCTAATTTGCTATTATTCTTGACTGAGAAAAAAGTTACAGTGCCTTAATTCTTTTAACTCTGAAGGCTTTCTTAAATTTGTCACAGCCTAGCCATCACAAATAGTTTTTCTGTGCCATGCTCAAGCCTTAAACAGAAAAGACAAATGAGTGCAGAAATCTTTTAGGGTCATTTGTCTACTGCAAGCACACTGATTCTGATAATCCGTTGAGGAAGACATACCCTTGAAACAGAAGACGAAAACATTTTTGATTATTTAAAGTTTTCTCAGACTAAAGTAGACAAATGTACTTACATGCACAAAGATGTAGATGTTTCACTAAAATACATGAGAGTAATCAACAGTTTCACAACAGAATGAAGAGTTGAAGAGGGTACATGTCAATGATGCTAATACAGGAACCTCATGTCATCTACTTTAGTACTTCTGTTGTTCTCAAACTTGCAGTAGCTCTTACAGACAGGAGAACTGCTACTGAAGAATTGATTGGATCTCAATACAGCTTAGATGGAGAGTAGATCTACATATTATGCATTATTATTACAGTAATCCTCCATTACAAAAGATCAACACTTCTGATCTTAAATGGATTTCCAAAGTGAAAGACAAATATTCAGGACATGTGTCTTACACTGTGGTCATGGGTCATGGATCATCTCCAAGGGGGTCATTTTGATCAAACTGGAACAGGATTCACAGATACAACCTAATGTAAAACTGGAAAAGACAACAAAGAATCCTTTGAAAAATGCAGAGGTTCCTACATTTCCTACTAAAGAATTTTGATATTCCATTGGAAGATTAATTTGATAAATCTGTACCTGTGTCTGTCATAATCAAAGATCATGAAGGAGCCATTAGCTATGATTACTGTGAGAGAAGATGGGCATTCTTAAGAACCTACAGATTTGCCTGATGCGACACAACTTAGATGTTCTTTCGACTCATGAAAGGTTTCAACTCACTCACCTCAAGATCTGTCTTGTATAAAAGTCAAACTTTTTTTATCTCTCTGGAAACAGAAAGAATGTAGTCTGGTTTAATAAAGGCTTGAGAGACTATTCAGACCTTCTTAGTAAGAAAATTACATGGAAAACTTCAAAACAGTGAATTAAAGGCTTCTTGGTGATGAATGATTCACAGTAAAAAATATCTATTTTCAAAATGTATGTTAATGAACCAAATCTTTTTCTCCACAAAGAGTTACCATTTATTCAGGAAGTTCTTAGAATGATAAAGTACTTTGGGGATTCTGTATCTACTTCCAGTACTGCATAAAGGGTGGGGTAAATACAGTAACTGCCCCAGGTTTAACTTGTAAGAGGTGTGAAACAATGAAAACAGCAGATGCTTGAAAACTTTTCTGCCAAACTGTCTTGATTTTTTTAAAGTAGTAAACATCAAAAAACATCAAAACATACAAACGTATTAAGACTGCTCACAAAAAACTTAAAAAAAAACTTTCATTAGGACAGCTGGCACCAAATGGGTTTGCTGCCTGGGGACTTTTCACAGTTCTAGTTTAATCTAGAGGTTAATTCTAACTGGTGTATTTACATTTTAGTGCTTTGTGAACTATATGTAATAAGGATTCCTGTCCAAACTTCTCTAGAGCCCTCCCCCATCACTATAAATTCTGCTCTGCCTGCTGTGTTGTGTAGAAGTTCTCAGCTATTAAGTTATGCACATTGTTTTTGCAAGTACTGCTGTCTTCTCACACTCAGGATTACTTATTAAAATTGATGAATAATTTTAAGGTAATGGGACTTTATTCTAAGTTAGAATTGTGGAAAGGGCACATTTTTAATATCTATCTACTGCTTAACCAAGTTAGCAAGAACTACAGATTTGTTAAGTTTATATTTTGTTGTGAAAAAGCTAACAAAACATGGATCCCTATCAGTTTATTGAAAAATCAGTTCAGTGAATGGCATTTTCAGTGCAATTATACCGAACATGCCATTCGTCAAACTGTTCATACTGAGATCGCGGTACAGTGAGGATCAGGAAATTTGCCCTTTCCCCACTGTAGTGCAATCTTGGAGTTGGTGTACATAATTATCAGGGGTGTGGGGGGTGAAGTCCCCCACATGAGTGGAATTCGATGAATGGCATTTCCAATGAAATGTCGTTTGTTGAAGTGACGGTTCAATGTATTGATATAGACCCATAAAAGATATAGCAGTATCAAACAAAAGGTAAAATATAACAGTTATCCAAAGTAATATCATTAATTCTTGGTGCTTTTGTCACTACTGCATTATACAAAGCTAAAATGACAAGACAAATATTTGTTTGGTTTACTGAAAAAAGAAAAAAAAACTAGCTCTAATTATACAAATGAACACTGCAGAATCTTTGGTACTGCTTTACTGATGTGATTGTATGCTTTGTTATTGAAAGAACCAGATTACGAAATGTATTAGTACTGTAGGTAGTAGAATATGTTCACAAATTTTTAAGAATGTACCAGATCCAAAATAAATTCTGAGACGACAAAACTAAAAAAACTCTAGAACCCAATTCTGTCCTGTTAGCAGATTAAGTCTGATAAATTTTTACCAGGTATAGCTACTGCATCTGAGACTTTAAACCAACAATTAGTTTTGCCTCTCCAGGTGTGCCAGACACCTGAAATATTTTTTTTCATTTTAAAAATATGGACAGTTACATTCTATCAAAACTAATACTTGGATGCTGTCTCTTGCAATTTTTAACACGGCAGCAGGACAAAACATTTGGGGAACTGTTTTGATAATGCTTAGTCAATTAAATGAATATCCACATTTGATTCAGATGATTTCAAGTTTCCAATTAGTGTGCGTGTGTGTGTGTGTGTGTGTGCGTGTGTGTGTGTGTGTGTGTGTGTGTGTGTGTGTGTGTGTGTGTGTGTGTGTGTGTGTGTGTGTGTGTCTGAGCATGTGAGTGAGTGCATGTGTGTGTGTTTGTGTCTCAAGGAAACTTCACTCATTTAAAGGTATGTATATCCAGAGAAACTCTGGCACTCCTATAATTTTATGTTACCTAGCCTTTTCATATTTGCTTCCTAAAATATTATAGAAAACTATTATATGTCCTTCTCTGACAATGTGCAATCAAATAAGAATACAGCTATAACAAAAAATCGCACTGTTTCATGTGCTCCATGTAAAATACAAATTGTCAACACAATTTTTAAATATGAAACTGTGTTGACGTGTTATTTACTTCAGCCAAACTAGTTTCAAAGCTGTTTGGTTCCTCTAGTACACATAATATCCAAGTCATACTGTATGTTCTTAATTCTGCTTTTTTCTACGAGTCCCCTCTGTAAATGAGTATTCCAAAGAAGGCTAACCCGTTTAATGAAATATAATAAAAACGGGCATTTTATACTGGATACAGTGGTGTTTACAATGTAAGTTATTCCTTTAGTTTTAAAAGCTAGGATTCAGAAACAACCCATCTGCACGCCATAACACTGCAGCAAATAGGACCTTTTAACATGATAGCATGAAAAAGAAATTCAGAGACCAACAGTATAAGGAAAAATCTCATTATCAACTAATTTGTATGTTCCTGTATCTTTCAGTGATTATCACACTTTGCTGCAGAAGTCACCAGTGATGGCCTGTGCATCACTTTGGCACAGGTACCTCCCCATTCATTCCATAACACACACGAACACACATACACGTGGACACACGCATATCTACCCATACTGCTCAACTGCCCACTTGATCAGAACATGCACAGTTTTGCCTTTCGTATTTGCTACTTTTCGTTATGGATGAGTGCAGTCAGTCAATAATGCTGAACATTACAGCTTACACTCACTCACAGAAACACACACACACACACACACACACACACACACACACACACACACACACACACACACACACACACACATACATGGACACACACACACACACACACACACACACACACACACACACACACACACACACACACACACACACACACACATACTTGTGTGCACACATGCTTCCTATCCCTTAACTAACCCTCGCTATTGCAACCACCCAGGCAGACATACACTTATGTACACCCCTCCCAGCACTATCTGTCTTCTAAACTTCCTGGCATTTACCTCTAATGAAATCTCACCCATTGAAAGGAATCCGTGAAAGTGAGTTTTTGGGTGGGTTAATTACTGCAGCTGGTGGTAAGGATTTAAGTAGCCAAATGGTTCTCTGAATTGCACAACTGCATACACAAATCCCTGACTACAGGCATTTCTGGGGAGAGTACGTGGCTTATTATCATATGCTGCGCCCCTAGAATGTCTCATTTACCTTTTAAGTAGGCTAGGGAGACACGCTGTGGTAATGCACCTCCTTGAGATAAAGCACTGCAGTAGGGCTATCTCTGAATAGGAAACAACTACCACCAGTAGTAGAGAGAGAGATTATCGCTGGTGGTAATGTTTCTGAAACCCAAGGTAAGTTACCCAACTTTAAGTACAGTAATGATGGTAGCCATAACAGAACATAGTTAAACAAATTCTTACAGATGATAATGTCAGGATAGTGACAGCCTAATGTCAGCACCTTGGCTCAGAGTTTTATGGGATCGAATGAGTTATCTCATATATAACAAAGCCCAAATTAAATATAAAAGCACAAATCACAGCTGTACAGCTACTTGGTGAGTCTTTCTTCACACAAACATGGTTTACCTGAAGATCAAAGCTCAAATGATTAAAAAAAAGACAAAGTGACCACAAAGCAAACATTATTTTCTGTAAGGGCAAAGTAGCAAAGAAGTGAATACTGTATGCCAACTTATTTATTAAATTCAAAGATCAAGAAAAGTTAACTGTGTGACCACTGTAACCTCAAAAGCATTATATTAATATGTACAGCAGTGTTTTCAGGTCTTTTTAAATCTCTTTTTACCAGTAGTTGTACTACACTAAACTTCTGGTGTATATGATATATCATTTACCTGATGCTGTGGATCCTTTTGTTCTATTTTAATTTATTTATGTATTTCATTAGGTTACCATGTTTGGGCGGCCATGGTGGTGCAGCGGTTAGCGTTGCCACCTCACAGCAAGAGGTTCTCCGGTTCGATCCTCGGCTGGGGTGCCTTCTGTGTGGAGTCTGCATGTCCTCCCTGTGGTTGAGTGGGTTTTCTCCGGGTGCTCCAGTTTCCTCCCACATCCCAAAGACATGCTGTAGGTGGATTGGACACTCTAAATTGGCCCTAGGTGTGAGTGTGTGCATGTGTGTGCCTTCTGTGGAAGGTTGGGCGCCGGGCTGGCAACTCGACACTGTAAAACTCCACTACCAATCATAAGCGGACAGGTGATCCACTGTGGCGACCCCTAACCGGGAAAAGCCGAAAGAAGAAGAAGATTAGGTTACCATGTTTCCTTGGTCAATGGCATCCTCTGGTAGAGGAATACTTCATTAATGTCTTTCAGGTAACCATTTTTTTTTTTAGTTGTGGACTTTTTTAAGTACTACTATAACTACTATAAACTACAACTACTATAAAAATCTACAGGATAAATATAGCCACAACCCCCAAAAATTCTGGACTTCCATTAATTGACTACTTCACCCTGGGAAAGCATCCACTCCCACCCCTGTACTGCCAGACAACCAGGATGATATTCCTACACAATTTAATAAATTCTTTACAGAAACAGTTCAAAATCTAGCCAATACCCAGAAAAATAATGGCACTACTATACAATCATCCACTATAACCAACAGTAATACAAAAAATAACATCTCTAGCTTTTCCCTACAGCCAGTGTCCACTAAAATGATTGCAAACCTCCTTAGGAAGCTAAAACCAACCACACTAGTTGCCGATAAACTTCCTGCAGATTTCCTTCAGATAGCAGCAGAAACCATATCATACCCAGTGTCTATTCTCATAAATAGATCAATTTCAGAACACATAGTTCCTACCCTTTGGAAAACTTCCCATATTGTCCCTCTGCACAAAGGAGGCAACTCCTTAGAGCTGACCAACTATCGTCGTATAGCCATACTATCACCCTTATCTAAAATTCTTAAAAGAGTTGTCCACTTGCAACTAATGCAATATCTCCAACAAAACAAACTACTATCCAACTTCCAACACAGCTTCAGACCCTCCCACAGCACAACCACTGCCCTTCTATCCTATACCAATACAGTCAACCACTATAGAAACCAAGGTCTTTTCGTATCTTCCATCTTCCTCGACTTATCAAAAGCCTTTGATATGGTTAATCCAAACATGCTCCTCAATACTCTATCTAGTCTCAATATATGCTCCTCCACTATACTGTGGTTCAATAGCTATCTATCAGAACGCCAACAAGCAGTTCTCTGGCAAGAAAAGCTGTCTCCCCTCTTACCAGTTTCCATAGGAGTCCCTCAGGGATCAATCCTTGGCCCACTGCTGTTCTCCCTCTTCACTAACAACATCTCCTCTTCACTGCCCACTGCCACAGTAGTTCAATATGCTGATGACACCACCATAATATGTGCTGCCCCCAGCATAAAGGAACTACACACCCTTACCCAACTCAACTTTACTCTAGCAGAAACCTGGTTTACTAAAATACAACTTCTTCTCAATCCAAAGAAAACTAAACTAATCATATTCACCCCTGGCAGATCATCCAATTCAAACTATAGCCTCATCATAAACTCCAAAAACAATATTCAAATCACACCCACCAACCACACAAAACTACTAGGAGTACAGATTGATAATCACCTAAAATGTGATATCCATAAAGCACAAACCATCAAAAAGGTAAACCAAAAACTGTGTCTCCTCTATAGAAATAAAAAGTTCATGATTAATCAGACCAAAGCCACTATTGCAAGAAGCCACCTCCTCTCCATCCTTCTTTATGCTTCCCCTATCTTAACTAACCTTCACCAGACTGAACTTCACAAAATGGAATCATGCTACAACAAAATTGCCAAATTCTCAACAGACTCCACAAATAGATCCCATCACTGTCTTTCCCTAATGCAACTCAAGTGGCTGGAACTTCCTCAGCTGCTAAGACTTAATCAAGTCACAGTTACACATAAACTCTACTATTACCCTGAGAAAACACCTGCTCTCCAACAGCTAATTCAGCCCTCTCTACCACCACTAGAGTCCTGAGATCTAGCAACCAAAATCTCATTCAAGTAATAAGACATAAAAATGAAGCAGGTAAATCTCTCTTTGCCTGCATAACAGCCCACACCTGAAACTCACTCCCAAACATTATAAATAGCATTACTTCTAGTACCAAATTCAAACACCTCCTGAAATCCCATTATTCTAATAATTGACTCTGCTCTTGCTACACCCCAGGGTAACAATAACTATGCTCAGTTGCAAGGATTCTGCTACACTATAACTTTCCCCTTACTTAGCCCTGTTGATATCCTTGCATATTCATTCAAACATATCATCAGTCCATTAGCAGAAAACATACTAACACTTGTACTGTTCTTTACTACAACCCATACCTGATAATGGCTATAATCTGTATCTGAAGATAGTATCAAACCTAACATAACTCCTCTTACTCTCATCTTACCTATACCTATACTTTAATTTTACCAGTCTTACTCTCATCTTACCTATACCTACACTTTAATTTTACCAGTCTTACTCTCATCTTACCTATACCTACACTTTAATTTTACCAGTCTTACTCTCATCTTACCTATACCCATACTTTAATTTTGCCAGTATGGGCATTTATTTACTTCTCAGTTATACGAATGCATAAATGTATTGTGAATGTAAAATTATTAATGTTTTTGCGAATGTGAAGTAAAAAAAAAAAATAAAAAAAACCTGTTTTGTAATAATTGTTCATTCTACTAGATGTATCACTTATCATGTAAATGTTCCCTGTACTACTTTAAATTTCATTAATTGCTTAGAATTGTATTAACCTAGTATTGTAACATGGAGCTTCTCTCCCCAGGCCTCCGCTGAAAATGGACCTGTGTCCAGTCGGACCCTCCCAGTTAACAAAAACAAAATAAAAAATAAAATAAATAAAGTAATATTGCAAATCAGTATTATTCTTAGTAACTTGCTGTAAATGGACCTTTTATGATACAGTGACTCACCAGCCTTTTTCTTTTAAGGGTTGACTTTTTTAATCTGTTCTACATTGTATTTTATTGGTTTAATGGAGTCCAGTTATGAATGAAATGTCAGTGTGTACTCCATGTCTTGCTGAGGAATAGTTTCCCTCAAATGTGCAGAGTGTATGACTGAAAATCCAGACTTACATACACTCATTCCAAGATTGATACTTCTTAGACTATGCCCTTTTCTGTGAAATAGGGCTATTTCAGAGTGAGTGAGTATATAAGTTCACGGGGTCCACATTGAGGGCGCAGAAGGGCTTGCCCACCTAAAAAAAAAACTCATAGTTCACTATTCTTCTGAATTTTCTGTCTTTTTTTCAGCGTTTTAGAAGATGGCATTGTTCCAACATTTCAGTACAGAACCTTGGCTGATGGTTTAACAAAGCATTTTTTATAGAAGTAGAGACTCCTCTGTGCTGATTAGGAGTTCTCCTTCAAGCATTTCAGATTTTTATTTGCATAGGATATTTTCGAGGGTCTAAGTTCCTATATCACAATACAGGTTACAGTGAACACCTTATATCAAATGTGAAACAGCAAAACTTTAAAGTACTGAAAAAGTGTAACATCGTAAAACAATTCATCAAATGGCTATAGTTGGCCAACATCTCAAATGTAATAAACCAAGGTGGGAGGGCTCCCCCCCCATGTGGGGCGCTGTGCCCTCCACCCCCAACTATATATATATATATATATATATATATATATATATATATATATATATATATATATATATACAGCATCTGAACAAAATGAGTGTTACAACAAGTATTTCAAATGGCCCGGCCAAGGAACATATTCAATGTACAGTACATGGAAATCACCAAATATCTCAAGCAGCTATTGCATATGAAATAACAAAATACACATTTCCCCAAAGGTAAGAACAGCAGTGTGTGGTTTTATAGAATAACTATTTACCCAGTAATTTCTAGAAGTCTGTGTTAGGTGATTTTCTATAAATGAATCTGTCAGGCAAGTATATCATATTGGGGTGGAAGGTGGGGGGGGGGGCAAAATATTCTTGTCCTCCACTGGGAAGAATAACACATATGTGGTTTTAAGAATCAATGACCTCCCAATAATTTATAGCAGTCTGGGTGGTATGTGAGAATCTGTCACAATTAGCTATAAACCAAAATACTATATATATATATATATATATATATATATATATATATATATATATAGATAGATATATATCAAACGTAGTTTAATACACATGCAAAATATACATAGGTGAATTTCTACTGAAGATGGATGGACAGTTTCTGCATTATATCCGTATATGGCCTGTTTGCTGAAATGCTTGTTATACACATTATGGTCATTTTGGTTATACACATTATGGTCATTTTGTTACATGGGCTAGTAAAAACACTTGCTTACAAAGGTCACAGACATACGGTGCAGTTGGATGGAAAAAAAGGAAGAGAGAGAGAGAGACAGTGTGTGTGTGTGTGTGTGTGTGTGTGTGTTTATTAGGGATACAGAGGGCATGTAGTCTTAACTTTCTAATGACCTCTTCATAACAGTCCACATGGTAGTGGCAAATTATGTCCCCAAAAAGTTACAAACCTTCATAAGGTTAAATGACTTTCTCAGGTGTACTATCATCACTTTCTGCTTGCTTCATATCAGCACCAATCACTTAAACTAGTGATTACATGGTCAGATACCCAACACTGGTCAGACTCATATTGGTGAAAAATTTCTGGATTGTCCAATATCAATAATAATGTACAGGCACTAAATGTACTATGATGTGTAAACTTCAGTGCCACGTGAGAAAAAACACAGAGTTGGCATATTGGTGGATAGTTTTACTACAGGGAAGATAAAAAGGAAATCACGCTGATGCGATGACTGAAGCTAGGAGATCTGAGACTTGTGCAGAAGCAGTGTTTGGGCATGAGCACAAAGTATTCAGTACGGCTGTTTGCAGCAGTCAAACTGCAATCCAGTCTTACAGAGAAGACACCAAGACTGTCCCAAGAAATCACCTGAATCTATTCAAATCAAAAACAGTGCTTGGTGAGATTTTTGGTGAGATTGTCCATTCCCAGTGCTATGCATGAGTGAAGGTGTGTGTATATATGTATATATCAGTTTGGGGAGTAGGTTGTGGGGGGGGGGCATAGCGCCCACTGCAAAAAAATCATTATTTAGATCTCCAAAAAATTTTTTAGATTTCCACCATTGAGTTATACATTAACTGGCAATTATGATCTATCTGTACTTCTCAACCTCTTAGTACAAAAAATCTGGGCAAAGCCAAAAATAATGGGAGGACAATTTTTAAATATTGCTTCTATAAACTTAAAAAGTTGATAGGATAACAGTTTTTGCAATACTATTCATTTTCTGGAGGAACTCAAGTCTGAAATTCAAACTTCTTCCTTATTTAGTGACTTTAACCCTCAGTAATTTTCCAGAAAACCTCAAATTTTATGAGGGATGGACCAAAAATATGAGGCAAAAATCTGGACATTCTGCGAAAATCTGGAAAGTTGAGAGTTACATCTATTGTGATCACCATGGTGAACTTCTAGGCATCATATTTCGACTTTATATAGTGCATGCAGCCACCTGTGTATATTCTGTATGAAGCTACAGGGATATTCATGCAGATTTTGCCATCATCTTACCTTCATAAGGTCATCTGCTAAAGATGGTAAAAAAATAGCAGAGGACAATGCAGTTGATGCACCTACCAAATAACTCTGATATCTGCATCATTCCAGAGGATACAGCAACCACCTTACAGGATGCCTTCTGCTACACTAAGTTAGACTACACATTCCTTCAGCTAAAGACCAGTACTAACAAAGTATCTATGAAGAGATGCATATATAAATGCTGGACAAGTTCCATGCACTGTCTCTTGTGTACTATCTCTGGCAATATGACTATGTGCCTGCCATACGATCTCCCTTAGTGTATGTCCTTATGTGCCAGGTGCACTACCACATGTAGGGTAATACTCCGAGTATCACTCAGCTGGACAAAAAGGTTCCAGCTATGTCTACACGGGAGTCTTACAATGCATCATTTTTAATGCAGCCTACAAACTGTGTAAACAAATATTCCTAGCATCAAGACATAAGGGCTGCTTCTTTTTCCTGTCTTACTGCTTGTGGGAAAAGGCATACAATGCTAGCGTCTCATGCATCACTGGGAATGACTCGTCCATATATCTGCAAATTAAACATCTGACTGCCCTCTGTTTTACCTATGGATGCCCTTCTACAGTTTTCTTTTTAAAGTATCTTTATTAAACATTAATTTTAATGAGAACAGGCATGCTGTGAGGTTATGGGTCTCTACCACTGATCGGTTTACATGTTTGAGACACAAAATGCATCTCACACAAGGCAGAAGGCAGCCATTAACCACTTTTGATTATACGTTCAGGTTATACATTCTGATTATACATTCTGGTTAATGACTAAATGCAATTAAAGCTCCTGCCAAAGCATGAATTAAGGCATCTGCCAAGGTCATATTCAGTTCAGTGTATGCACATTTCAGGTTCAAACAAGGTATCCATACAGTTATAGTCAAGTCAAGTTCAAAATGCTGGCCAGCCCAAAACCAAGTCTACTGCATGAGGGAAACTGCTTTGCTCTGTTCTACAAGATGCAGTAATATAGAGTTAGTATGCAGGGCATGCATTGGATATTGTCTCTGACCTTGCAGAACATCCCTGATTTCAACTCATATTTTCCCTTTATCCTCATAATAAATTTATTTTGGATTTTTCTGGTAAATCACTGAGGATTACAGTCTGTCAGTTTTGACAGACAGGTCATAATTCTTATTATTATGAACATGTACATTTACATAAAACCTGTTGTTCTGTTAACTTTATAAGTGAGTTTACAGTAGTATTTAAAAAATTGCCCCTGATTTTGTGTTTTTGTCCCCTGATTATTTTTGGCTTTGTCTCTGCTTCTTGAGCAAAGTCATTGAAATAAATGGTTGTTTCTCTCTTTGCATGCAGTTATAAGAGTGAGGCCCTACAAGAAAAGTTTTTTGAAGGGAAAATGGGGCTCAGTTACATGTTGGAAATCGCTGAATTTGATGAATGCTGAGGATTTGTCAGTACAATTAACAGTAAGAATGATACTATGTGAGGTTAGGTGCTATATTATAAATATCATCAAATGTTAATGGCTTCTGGGAGAAGAAAGAGAGGTATATGTTAGCGCATTGTCAGTGAAAAGACATGGTGACAATGCTGCAAGTCATTTATACACCAGTACAGAAATTGGGGCATTATTCTATACTAAGTGATCATTTGGCTTTGTCCATCTGGAATAATTGTGCCTTGCAGGGGGGAGAAGCTCCTGAAAGTTGAGGATGGGAATATGGTCCCAGTAAAAGACAACTACAAGCAACTGATACAACCCCAGGCTTGTTCTGTGGACCTAACAAATTCACTTATCAGCATAGTACAGTTTGCTAAAAAATAGGACAGTGTTAATTAAATATTGGTAAAAACATGGAATATGTTGCTGGACCTCAGGGAAGACAGGGCAGAAAGAAGAGTAGGAAAAACCAAGCTGGTATCCAAGCATTATAGTTTATGCAACTCTTGAATTACAGGACACGTGGAGATCAAGAACCGAAAAAATAGGTGTGCAACCGTGCAACCAACATAATCCAAATAACCACCAACAGATCCACGTAGTCTAGGGCTATATAAGTCCATAGTTTAAAAATCCAAGATGTAGTACACTGCAAAAACACAATTTATTTACATAAAACAATAAAACGTTTAGCGCTTTCATCCAACAACCTGGACTTCTTCAGAACATTCAGCAATCCCAGTTTCCCTCAATATATACTCTCTGGATAAATAGATAGATAAGTTAATTAACAATCTAATCAAAATCCTAAAAGAATACACACCACTAAAAGCATCAAGGAACATCTCATTCATTAAAATCACAATAAAAAATATATGAATCATATGTATAAAAATCACAATAATAAACATTCTTGTTATTATTAAAACAAAAGAATAATGGAAGTTAGAAACTGTTCACAGTTTTGCTGCCCTCATCCTAAGCATAGGTTGTATAGAAACATGATCATTTAAACCTGGCTTCACTGTTGCATCCAACTTCACTTGCCAGAGGAGTTCCCTGTACTCCAATTTGTTTTCCCAGGATCCACCATTAGGCTGAACAATTTCTAAAATACAATCCAAATTTCTTAAAAGTATCACAGGCTATAGTGTGTGTCTATTTAGGGCATTATTCAAACTGGCCTTTTTCTTATCATGCAGGTGCTCATGTATTCTTTTGGCCAATTTTCTGTCAGTTTTTCCTACATAAAAAGATAAAACATTGGTTACAAACAGCTAAATACACGAAGCCTACTGAGTTGCAATTTTCCCTTCTAAAAGTAACAACAGATTGATAGTAGTTGTTCAGAATTACCTCATTCTTGTCAATAATGTATTGACAATAGCCACATCTGCCGTATTTTGTAGTGACCTCTTTAAAAACTTCTGTGCCCTTTTCCAGTACTTATTTGATATTGTTATGTACCTTGTATATAAACATGAGGGTTTAATCCACATGTCGAAAGATCTCATCATCCATTTTCAAAATTGCCCAGTTATTACTGATGATAGTTTTTACCCTAGAACTTAAACTGTCATATTTTTAGCTATCCCAAGGTGAAAATTGTCAAAACTTGAATTATTAACCTGGCCTATTGCTTTCAATAAAGCTGGTTTACCTAATATAGGCTGATACTTAGTACTCCTATTCTCAACAACCTCCTTTCTCAACAAATTCAACAAGTAAGGTGGGTATCCCCCATCCAAAAATATATTAGTCATAGTGCCAAGTTCCCTTTGGAATAAGTAGCCATTTGATGTCATCCTAGCTGCCCTGATGAGCCCCTTAACCAAATTCTATTTACAAAACCTGCAGTGGCAGCTGTTGCAATACAAATAAGAATGAGAAAATGTATCCTTCCTAAAGATGATCATCACAAACTCATTGTTTTCAACAGTCAACTGTACTTTCAAAAAATGTACAGTGTGAGTGTTGTGTTGGTGTATAAATTTCAGGAAAGTAGTGGTGTTGGCTATGTAGATCAAAATGACTCTACTTCTGACTGGCTACCAGTCCAGATCAGAAATATGTCATCCAAAAACCTAGCATACAGTTACCATAAATGGGGGTACACTGAATGTATAACAATATTTCTCCCAAGCAAGCATGACTAGGTTAGCAAGAATGGGGGCACAAGCCACCCCATCACAACCCCACTAAATTGCCTGTAGTATTCACCTTCAAAAAACAGAAAGTTAAGAAGCACTAGATCAATTAAATCTGCTAAGAATCTAGTTTCACTATCATCCAGCAACTTATGTTCCAAGAGTGCCTCTTCAAAAAACTGCAACCCAATATCAAGTGAGATACATGAAAATAAATCAATAACATCAATTGTTAAAAAACTATATTATTCATTCAAAAGATTTGAGTACAGTTTCACTAAAAAAATCCCATGAATCATGTAGCATGTGAAAATGGTAACTGAGCAAAGATTTAAATTTTCTATCAATATAAAACCACCAGGGGATAGCTCTTAGAACCCTGAGCAGCTACAATTAATCAGTAAGGTGGATCTACCACATCCTGATGCACCTTTGGGATTCCAAAGGCTGCTGGAATTAAGGGATCCTCATTGTACAAAAAGCCGTAAGCTTCTAGTGAAATAATGCCTTGAAGCAAGGCATCTTCCAAAAATAAATCAGTGTTTTTATATGGTACATTGATGTCATTCTTTGAACCACTGAATAACGTGCATCATCTTGAAACATATTGAAAATCTTGCTAACATAGTCAATTTGGGTAGCACGCATTGCACCCCTACCTTTGTCCGGTTTCATGACCCTTATAGATTTATCACTAATTTATCTAACAAAATTCAGTCTTCACAGGTCAGAATAAAGAAACCTCTTGTTCTGTTACCACAAAGAGAAGATAAATCATGTTCACAAGCTTATTCAAAGATATTCAAAGTCTTGTGTAGCAGGGGGTTAAAAACATTTTTCTTTCTCAATGTATTCTCTGAAAAGTAACCATCTTTATCTTTATTCAGCAAAGAAATGTTCAATTTCCTAGTAAATAATTTTAAATCTAAAATGACATTTGTAATGTTACCTCATTTCCCTCTTTAGGAAGGATACATTTTCTAACTCTTATTTGTACTTCAAAAGCAACAAAAACAGGATACCTATGCTTATAAGTCCACATGGAACAGTCTTAGTTTAGATATATACATTAAAACTAAGATATTACCACTGCCCAAATTACTCAAGCAATGGCAGCAGATTACTTTGGCATGTTCTTTTCAGTAAATGAAACTGATGAATCAATATTTTGAACCCACTGAGGCTAGTTTAAAAATTGAGGTGATGGACCTTTATGAAGACCTAGTTAATTCAATAGAAAACAACATTCATTCCATATTATTTAGCTTAGTCTTGGATAAAATTTCACTTTTTGAGCAGAAGCTTATTGAAATAAAGATGAGGAACAGACATGATATCAACGATTTTAAAATGTGTCATGTGTTTACATGGCCCAATCCAAAGTGAGTAGAGAGTGTGGGAAAAATTTCTTTACACCAGTGAGGCAGTAACACTACAAATATGATGTAGACTTCAACAATACCTTCTACTGCATATCTGGTAAATTCTAACTTAATAACATCTCCACATGACTCAATGCATAATCTAGCTGTAAGAGATATTTCAAATTCTACTGTTTCTACTTCCAGTAATATAATGACTACTGCTAATGTCAATATTATTACTCCCCAGGACCCTCTGGATTTTCCTTTACTCCAGCGAGATCCATTTCTATTACCACCAAAATGCAAGATGGCCTACAGTCAGCGTGGATGGAAGAGGAACAATGTGGAAGAATCAAGAGTGACCATAAAGAACACAATGAAACCGAAGCATTAACAAGACAGTTTAACTGTATCATATTTAATTTATTTAAATGTCCTTTAAATTAATATGAATTTACAGTAATTAATAAGGGGCTTACATTTGTTCCTGCTAGCACTCTGGATATTGCTCAAATTGTGACAGAATTTAACCTATTTGTAAGAAATCCTAATCTGAAAATTGCATTTAGCCATGCAACCAAAAATGTAGTTAACTCACCACAGAAGTCTAATAATATTGTTTTTTTTTTTTTTTTTTTGAAGGAATGGCGGAAAAGGAATTGTATGAGCTATATGACTCAAAAAGCAAGACATTGTTTTTGTAATTTAAAACAAGAATATCAAGCTATCCAGTCATTGTATAATAATGACAATATTGTCATCAAACCTGCTGATAAGGCCGGGGGTGTGGTAGTACTGGATGCAGAGTATTACATGGATTCCATGTTAACTATGTTAAGCTCGAATGATTATTTGCTTAAAAATTAGGATATAGTTAATAAGATTATTCATCATGTAAATTCACATATTTATTGCATGTCCCAACATGGACAATGTAGAGGCTGGGTTATGAAGTCTATCTCAATATTCCTTGAAAGACAGCTGAAAATTGTCCTTGACACCTCGACTACGCTTATAAAAGATAGTAATGATTTTTTACTTTTTGACTGGACAAGGACAAATGAAATTATTACCTGTTACATGGTGACATTATATGTAGACTCACTGTTTACCTCCATTCCCAATACTGAAGGTATTAATCTTTTTAAGAAATATATATTGTCAACAAGATTTGGCTAATATGGATGTAGATTTGTTATGCAAGTTATTAGATATTGTATTAACTAACAATGTATTTATGTTTCAAAAACAAAACATTTGTATAAACAAGTTGATGGTGTGGCCATGGGTATGCCTGTGGCTAATACTTACTCCAACATTGTTATGACTATGTGGGAGAATGAATGGGTCTTATCAGAATCTACTAAAATCT
Source organism: Protopterus annectens (assembly GCF_019279795.1). Classification (NCBI taxonomy): domain Eukaryota; kingdom Metazoa; phylum Chordata; order Ceratodontiformes; family Protopteridae; genus Protopterus; species Protopterus annectens. Next base: position 504,388,777 of record NC_056738.1, read on the forward strand.
TCTATAAAAATGTAGTGTTCTAAAAAAGGTTTGTGGATGATCTACTCCTTATTTGGGATGGTCCTCTATATAAATTGGATGATTTTATTTCCTATATACACACTACTGTGTCTTTTTTGAGATTTAAAAACAGTGTGCAATATAGACAGAAATATTTCTTGGACATCACATTAAAAAAGAATGTCACAAAACAAATTGAAACAACACTTCTTAAAAGAAAGTAAAAAGATGTACATATTTTTCCAGGGACAACATGCATCCAGTTTTTACATTTGCTAAAACTGTCAAAAATCAGGTGGCTTGGGTACTTAGGTTGGATACACAGGAAGATCATATGTGCAAACAACTTTAAGAAATGGTGGATGACTTAAAAAACAGAGGTTATCAATTAAAGAAGTTGCAAGATATTAAACAGAATGTCTTAAAGAATAGATAATTAACTCTGAAGCCCATATATTCAGAGCATTGAAATAGTGATAAGAATATTAAGAAACATAAAAATATAAATAACAATAATTGCAGATGTACCTTATGACTGTAATACATGAAAAGTTAAGGAATTGTTAAGAAACATTGGTATGTGCTATCACAGGTACCGGAATTAAGAAATATTCATCAACAAAGTTGGATTTTAAGTTATAAGAAGAACAGGATGTTAAAAAATGGGTTGTGTTAAAAAGAACAAGCTAAAGTTTATGGGTATACATCAATTAGAAAGGGTACTTATATGTGTAATAATTGGAGTTTCTATAGATTTATATATACTGAGAAGACATTTACACACCCAATACATGGTGGCAAGGTTTTTACACTACAAGCCTATGGTAACTGCAAAACAAGAAATAGTTTACATGCCACCAGGGGCAGCAATATCCTAGACCTGGTCATTACCAACATGGGCCAGCAGTGTTCTACACCAGAGGTCAATTCCTCATTGGTCAGAACCGACCACAAGCTAATCACCCTTGATATCCACATCCCACCCCCACCCCCCATTAGGGAAACCACCGTAAAAAATTTCTCCAAAGCCAGCTTCACGCTTCTTAAGACAGAAGTGGCAAACTTCACGACACCCATGCAGATGGACAATAGAGGTACAACTGCTGAATCCTACACAAATGCATTTTATAAGCACTTACTCGAGTGCATGGATCGTGCAATCCCTAACAGAACCAAGATGCTATCCTCCAAAAAAAGGAAGCCAATCTGGTGGTCCTCTGCCATAAACAAACTCTACAACAAAAGAAAGAAACTGTTGCAAAAAGAGTAAAATCCCATGATTGGAGGAACTCCCTGGTCAACCTCAGTAAGAAGCTGAGATCCCTCATAAAATCCTCCAAAGCTAGTTACGTAAACAAAATCACCACTGATTCTAAAGACAACCACAAAGCATTCTATAGCTATATCAAGAATCTCAATGGCAACACTCAGATCTGCTCTGAGTTACAGCACAATGGCACTAAATATACAGAACCAACTGATATTGCCAACATCCTGGCAGATAGGTTCAGTGCTAACTTTACCCCCGTCTCACCCCATAAAGGGCCCATCTCTATACCGGAAGAATGCAAAGTTCCTGTAATCATGGCTGCACAGGTAAAAAACACACTCTCCAAAGCCAAGAACACAGCATCCATGGGACCTGACAACATCCCAGGCTGCATTCTACATGAACTACAGAACGAACTGGCACCTCACCTAAGTACCATGTTCAGTCATAGCCTCACCTCAGGCTTTGTGCCCACTGAATGGCGCACAGTGATGGTTATCCCACTTCACAAAGGGGGAGCCACCACAGACCCCGGGAACTACCTCCCCATTAGCCTGATGAGCCTGGTCTGCAAGGCTATGGAACACATCATGGAACTTATAAACAATGACATTGGTAATCTCCAAACTCTGGACCCCACCCAGTTCAGGTTTGTAAAACGCAGAGCATGTCTCCTAAACCTGACAGACTTCTTTGAAGTGATCACCAAGGCCGTAGATGAGGGTAAGGTGGTTCACACATCCTATCTAGATCTCGCCAAGGCTTTCGACACCATGCCCCACTCTGGAATTATAGATAAACTCACTAAACTAGGTATAAATCCCTATGTCATAAGATAAGTTGCCAACTGGCTCACTGACAGAATCCACAGTGGGAAAGTAGCAGACTCCAAATCTGACTTCAGACCACTGACAAGTGGTGTACCACAGGGTTCAGTCCTGGGTCCTCTCCTGTTTGGTATCTACTTCTCAGACATACAGGCTAACACAGAATGTCTTTGGCTAATGAAGTTCACAGATGACTGCAAACTAGGAGCCATAATCGAAACTCCTAATGATGTGGATACCCTACAAAAGGGCCTCACTGAGACAGGTGCCTGGTATCAAAGCCATGCCTTCAAGCTCAATGCCAAAAAGTGCATTGTCATCCCTTTTGGTAAAAACTCTATACCCATGAACTACCACATAGGCGGTAGTCTATTTAACACTGAAAGTGTGATAAGAGACCTTGGGACACAGGTGGACAGCAGTATCTCCTTTGATAATCACATCGCCACAGTAGTCAGGAAATCCTTCTATGTGGCACACCTCATCACAAAAGGTTTCTCATCCAGGAAAAAGAGGTCATTGTTCCCCTCTACTCATCACTCATTAGACCCATAATAGAGTACAATACCCCCTTTTGGTATGTACCTCACAAGACATCTACAACAACTAGAAAGGCTGCAGAAATACCTCACAAAGAGGATTACCAGCCTCAAACAGATGCCCTGTTCAGACCGTCTCAAAAAACTCCAGCTTTACTCTGTCACATATCACCTACTCATAGGCAATCTCTGCCTAACATACAAAGCTATGTCAAACCCAGAGCTGTTGGACATGCTCCACTTAAAGAAATCCCAATCCCTCCGAGCTACATGCTCTAGGGACCTAAACCTTGTCACCACAATAAGCAGAACATGCTGGAAGGATAGATTCCTGTCCCAGAGACTTCCCATACTCTGTAGCAAACTACCTATGTATATCAAACAAAGCTCCTCATTAGCACTATTCAAGAAAATCTTGATGATTGGATGGGAGATAGGAAATTCACCCCGGGGATCACTTCTGTGGCTCTGCTTGACAGGGGCAGAGGAAAATAATTTTTTTGGGTGGTGAAAGCCAGGGTACTTTTTTGGCTAGGCTTATATGGGCCCTAGGGCCATTAGCCTAGTGCCTAACTATGAACCTATGAACCTATGCCTAGGTATAGTAAATAAAATGCATATTATAAAGGCAAAACCAACCAGAAGCTTAAAGAGAGGATATGCAGCCATATGCCTGAGATAAAAAAAAAGTTGAAAGCAATGCTTTATATAAGCATATAAAAGACAATGACAATACACATACTATTAATTTTTTACTTTTACAAGTAATAACGCAATATATTAGGGGAGGGGATATTACAAATACTACAGAAAAAGAAGAGAATAAGTGGATATTGCATTTTAGAGTTCAAAATCAATCAGGATTTAACGAGGCTTTTAGTTTAAAACTAGTTTTAAAAAAGTTGCATAACAAAATAAAGTTATTGCATTTTAATTATTTAATGGTTTAATAGTTTTATTCATTGATTAAGGCTGATTAGGCCTGTTCTTTGAATATAAATGTATACATTTTTGTTGTTTATTATGGTCTTACTTGCAAAAATAAAGTGTTTACCTGTTTCTCGTGGCTCCAGATTCCTTTTTTTTGTTTTATTGTCTTATTTGCATTACCAACAGCTGCCACCACAGGTTTTACAAAAAGAATTTGGTTAAGGGTCAGTTCATCAGACCAGCTAGGATGACATCAAATGGCGACTTATTCCAAAGGGAATGCAACGCTATGACTAATATGTTTTAGGACAGGGGATACCCACCTGACTTGTTGAATTTGTTGAGAAAGGAGGTTGTTGAGAATAGGAGTTCTAAGTATCAGCCTATGTTAGGTAAGACAGCTTTATTGAAAGGAATAGGCCAGGTTAATAATTCAGGTTTTGACAGTTTTCACCTTGGGTTGGCTATAAAATATGACCGTTTAAGTTCTAGGGTAAAAAGTATAATCACTAATAACTGGGCAATTTTGAAAATTAATGACAAGATCTTTCGACATGTGGGTGAAAGCGCTGCATTTGTACACAAGGTATGTAATAATTAATATCGAAGAAGTACTGAAAAAGGGCAAAGTAATTTTAAAAGAGGGCACTACAAAATCCAGCAGATGTGGCTATTGTCATTACATTATTGATAAGAATGAGGTAGTTCTGAACAACTACTGTCAATCTATTACTTTTAGAAGGGGAAATTGAAACTCAACAGCCTAAGTGTATTTAGCTGTTTGCAACCATGTTTTTTTCTTTTTATGTAGGGAAAATTGAGAGAAAATTGGCCAGAAGAATATATGAACACCTGTATGATATGAAAAAGGCCAATTTGAATAATGCCCTATATAAACACACTATAGCCTATGATAGTTTTAAGAAATTTGGATTTGGTATTTTAGAAATTGTTCAGCCTAACGCCAGAGGTGGATCCTGGGAAAATAGATTGGAGTACAGGGAACTCCTCTATCAAGTGAAGTTGTATGCAACAGTGAAGCCAGGTTTAAATGATCATGTTTCTATATAACCTGTTCTTAGGATGGGGACAGCAAAACTGAACAATTTCTAAATTCCACTATTTCTTTCATTTTAATTATAACAAGATTGATTATTATTGTGATTTTTATACATACGATCCATATATTTTTATTGTGATTTTAATGATGTTCCTTGATGTCTTCAGTGGTATGTATTCCTTTAAGATTCTGATTAGACTGTTAATTAACTTATTTATCTGTTTATCTGGAGACTATATATTGAGGGAAACTGGGATTGTTAAATGTTCTGAGGAAGTC